>NC_061107.1:31555242-31615242 GCF_015104395.2 Macrobrachium nipponense | reverse complement strand
CTCGCGTGTGTGTTACTGGTAAAAATCTTATGTTACAACAAAATTCCATCTAATAAAAGGAGTCCATAAAAACACAAAAATATTGAAAGAAAGTAATATATATCAGAGACAGCTGTCTCTCTCTTTAGGTGGGTAAGGAATGAGAAGAGTAACAGAAAAGACGGTATTTATACCAAGAGATATAGATGTAAGATTATAAATAAATTCTTCTGTTAAAACAGGATACCTCTCATCCGAGTCCCAAATTCAGTTCTGGAACTATTGCATGTTAAAATACGACTCAATTGCTCACACAGAGTTTTTGGAGGAAAAGACCACCTATCCCCATTTTTGTCTTATTTGAGTTTGATCACATCTTTATTCCTTTTGTCTCTATCTCAACCTCAAATCTCTTATTCCCTTTGTCAGTTTCTTTCACCACCTTGGGCTCATTAGTGCTAACATTGCTTAGGTGGATTTGTAGGTGAGTGTAGGTGTTTCGATACCGTGTCAATATAAGTATTATTTCATGATATAACTTGTCACTGATATATTCTTATGCGATATTTAGAGCAGAAATGTTTCCTATTTATGCATCTGTGAAAAGATGATTAGAAAGTGCATTGCTTATAGAGGTTTATACATTACAAGTGTGCTTTGGTTGTATTTCAGCAGATGTAGAGAACCGTGTTGTGCAGATCCATTCCCTTCTAATCCAGTGATAATAATAATAATAATAATAATAATAATAATAATAATAATAATAATAATAATAATAATATTTTTATAGCTGAAATGGATGGTTGAGTCTTCCCTGCTCTCGACTGAGTGTTCGTTCAGACACAAGTGGAGGTGAGAAGTTTGTCTCCCCTGAAACACAGACAGATTCATTCGGTGTCATGGGGCTTTGCAAGGCTACAGTTGGTAAGTGTACCTTTGTATATACCATAGTATGTATACATAAAATGTGAGTATATAATGTATGGATGTATATTATATGTATGCATCTGTAATAGAATGTGTATATATGAATATATATGAATATATATAGTATTTG
Organism: Macrobrachium nipponense; assembly: GCF_015104395.2. NCBI lineage: Eukaryota > Metazoa > Arthropoda > Malacostraca > Decapoda > Palaemonidae > Macrobrachium > Macrobrachium nipponense. The sequence continues at coordinate 31,614,206 of NC_061107.1, read as the reverse complement.
CGTGTAGATAGTACTTAGACGCGAAGATACGTTTATTCAATTGTATTCCACATAGGAAAATGAAAAGTGATTTATTTAGAAAAATGCTCAGCGGTTTCGTCCTCCAGTGACCTCCTCTTGGAGCCTTTATTTAGGAAATAGAGAGAGGAAAAAAAGGCTTAAAATCCTGCACGTGTGAAACACCGTTACCAGAAACTAAAAAAACAAAAAACATTCGACAGTAAAATTATACGATAAAACAAGAATACATAGTGGTTTTACAAATGAAAAATACCCAAATATCAAATGAGGTAATATGTCCACTTGAAACAGCTTAAAAAGAAGAATACTGGATAAAATGATCCAATTCGTAGTGACGTCTCATGACTTGTTAAATAAAAGGCTCTAATTTATAGAAACTGTTGATAAATTAACATTTGTTTCCTTTGGTGTGAACCAAGCAAGCTCTGCTATCAAATTCTTTCAATTAGAACCTGTGCTCTCTAATGAAATCTTTGACCCGAGCCAGTCAATCGTTAAACCACACGTACTACTGTGAAGACACATATCATTACTTGTGTTTATGATTTAAAATGAGCTTTTCGAGTGCCTCCCCTGTATGAGAACTATCACCACACTCCACACTTAACGTGGGAGCTGATAAATGACTCCTTCACTGTTTTCCGGACTATTACGAATGAAAAGTTTGACCAGTGGTACTAGGATAGGAAACATACAAGTAGCATTCAGGGTGGATGAGTGTGGACTCTAATGTGGGTTGGTTGGTTGGAATGGGAAAGATATGAAACTCGGCTCTCTGTTCTTCTCCTCATGTGAGTTAACATGGAAAGTAAAATCTCCACTGGAGGACGACAAAGATGTTGGCATATTCTAACAAAAACACTTTTCATTTGGCTATGTGGAATACAATTATATATTTAATATACACATACATATTATTTATTTTATATATTCTTTGTTGTTTTAAGAGAAAAAGGTGGTTATCATTGTTATGTACCTCAGTGATCCAAGTTGTCAGTATCCAATACTAAGCAACAGTATTCAATCTCTCAAAAACGGAACATTATAATGTATTGAATGGGAACCTCCTCCTCGGCTGTCAATCCAGATATTATATTACATTCTGTAAAGTTAAAAGCTTACGAGCTAAATGCTGAAGGAAATAAGTTGTAATAAGTCTTTCAATAGAAAATATTCCGTCACCACGTAAATCTCAGATATACAAATAACATTGGTTCTCTGCAATCTTGAAGTTCCACTCAATGAAGATTTATTCCGAGGTAATATCCCTTCTTGCTCTTCAGAACAAGCATAAATTGTATATCTCTATTTTTATTTGTAACGAGGAGAAATTAATGTGTTTTGGCCTTATTGCATTTAAAGTAAAGTAGAGATGGATTTCCAAAGTATAGAGAGTTTGTGTGTCTGTGTGTATATGTGTGTGTGTGTGTGTGTAGGAGGTATCATTGCAAAAATCCTAATTTCAAATGGGCCACAACCTAAGATCCCGTACTCGGCCAGTGCCATCAGTGCACCTCACGAAGTGCACTGTAAGCACTACTTTACGTTCTGTGTAGCGTCCTTTCGGTCTTTAGCTGCAACCCTTTCATTCCTTTTTGTGTACCTCCGTTTATATTCTCTTTCTTCGATCTTACTTCCCCACCCTCTCCTAACACTTGCTTCATAGTGCTTCAACTGCCAACGGTTTTCCTCCTGTTACACCTCTGAAGCCTGTTTATTCTCAATTTCGCTTTCATCGCTGATTGACCTCATAGATCCCAGCGCTTGACTTTTGGCCTCAGTTGTATATATGGCACCAGAACGATTGCTAAGTGCCACACTTTGATCTTTGGCGTCTTCAGTTGGATGTTTTGTGCGAGACTTAGAATTTGTGGTTACTTCTGTGTCGAGAAATATTTGTATAACTTCATAATTGCTGTTTATATTTCCCGATCTTCAGAAACGTTTTTGTTCTACGTAAAACCCTTTGCTGAATATTGATTTTGATATGGAATCATTAGGATGGTTGGTGTTCCTTTTTTTTTTATTGTACCTTCTCCTCTGCCATCAATCTTGTTTGTTCTCTCTCTCTCTCTCTCTCTCTCTCTCTCTCTCTCTCTCTCTCTCTCTCTCATGAACTAGGATTCATAATGTATCTTGTGTGTCATGATCCAGGTCAGTTCTTTTGAAAAACCTGTATTCATCAGCAATATGAACTTAGTCTTCATCCTCATCATCATATTTAGTTTCGTATCTGGTTTCTGGTGTACGGGTATGAAATGGGTATTGAGCTCTTTCCAAGCTCTTTCCAAGCTCGTCTGTCCATGTGCATTTTCTGTCTGAAATTCAACTGTTCCCGGAATGCACGGTGCTTTTCTTCATCCGCCATGTTGTCATTTCGAAGTCTGCTCATTTGTGGGTCTTTTATGAGCGCCATCAGCTCTTTAAAAGATTGCCTGCGAAAAGGGTTCAGTTTCCTTCGATTTTTGCTTTTTCGTTTCCTGCACAACCTCTCTCACTCACAGCATCATCATTGATGCCACTCTCCTGGCAGGACATTTTCTCCTCTTCCTCTTTCATATTCACCCATAAACTTGGTTATACTGACACTGATTTCATTCGTCTCTATTCTACTTCAATATCCAGGCCGCCTCCTCCTCTGTCTGTCTGTCTGTCTCTGCTGTTCAGACCAGGTCCTGCCCATCTAGCAGCTCCTCCCAGGTGCCTTCAGTTTTGTTACTCCTTTAAAGCATCTTTCTCCCTAGACTATGATTTCAAATGAACTCAATATTCTGTGGCTTGAATTACTAGTGAATGGTGCCCGTGGTGGGCTTATTTCATATAAATAGGGTTCATCTTCTGAGTTATAATGATATTATTATAGTCTTCCCTAAAGCCTCTATGTTATTCTATAGTGCTCTTCTTACCTATACAGAGAGTCTAGTAACCCTTTGGTTTTTCTTAACACACCGTCAGATACCCCTTGGGTCCATGAACAAATGTTAATTTTTGCTTGGTACTGAAATGTAGGTGCCCTTGTGCAAAGATGGTCTATGGTTGTGTTTCCTTTTGTAAAACCAAATGACAATCGTATCTGAAGTCTTAACAGCACTGGGGGCCATTTCAGATAGGTAGTTACAAAAATGTGTGTAATGGGGACCTTCTATTTTTGCTTGTACCTTCGTGTAGATATTATCTCTTCATAAAGATTCTGTCTCCTGTTGGTTTTCCTTCAACAGAACGAGACTGACCATTATATCTGAAGTCTTTCTTGCTCTTGGGCACCAGTTCGAATAAAGAATTAGAAGAATATTTGTAATAGGGAATTGAATTTATCCCCTGCAGTACAAACTTAATTTGGATCAATATCATGACTAACACTCTCTCAGGTTTAGTTTTGTTTTGGCCAAATATTTAAAGGTTATGTTGGTACAAAGTAAAGTGCGTGATTGGCCAAAATACTCTATGTAACTGTACGATGTGCCCTTTTTATATCATTATTATTTACTCTCTCTCGAATGTAAGTACTTTTAATTAAATAACTGCTATTTTATGAGAATGTTTGAAAAGGACGAAAAAGAGATTATGATGTTTCGAGTCAAGTTCATTGGTAAGTTTCGTCTTACGGAGTTTAAGTTATTTTTTTTAATAAATCTGAATCTCAAAGTATGAAGAGAGGTTTTTAGAGGAGGTTGGGGGATTGATTGGGTTGATTGATGGGTTGGGGGTTGATGGGTTGGGGTTGATGGGTTGGGGTTGATGGGTTGGGGGTTGATGGGTTGGGGTGGGAAGAGCCTTAGTCCGTCACCTGATGACAACCTGTGTGTGAAGTCACAGGATGACGTCATCGGAGGCGTGATCGTTTGCCATGGCGACGAAGAAGGTGACTTGAACTCTCTGGAAGTAGTTATCCTTCTCTCTCTCTCTCTCTCTCTCTCTCTCTCTTTCTGTCCGATATCTTTATTTATCAATGCAATTTGTGATTTTTTTCCTTTTTTTTATTAAATGAAATTGTATCCATTCACAGCAAGTGAATGATTCCATATTTAATACATTTGAATGACTCGCACAAAGAGAGAGAGAGATGTAGCATCAGAAATGAAGACCATAGGCCTAGTACTACGGTTTCTGTAATGGCGAATACTACTGCCCGCGACTCGTGAAAGAGAGAGAGAGAAAGTTCCTTTAGTCTCTCTCTCTCTCTCTCTCTCTCTCTCGCCCTATAGATTTTCTGAAATCACAATGCTTGACATTCGGCGGGTGGCTAACATGGCTGGGTGTTTCATGCATATATATATCTATATATATATTATATATATATATATATATATATATATATATATATATATATAATATATATATATATATATATGACCTGATCTCGGTCATTTGTGGGTCGGGATATGAAGGAAAAAACAGGAGAGAGATAAGTTTTACATGCATGCAATGGAGGTCATGCTAAAATAATAATCGAGGAACGTTTAACACAGGTGTATTCTTCTTAGCTACACAGGTGGCCTTTAACTGTAAATATTACGTTAACTATGCTAGGGCACTACCGGGGACGGCAGGTTAGACTGTTTATTGACACTCATGACGATACACGTCTTTGTGTAGCGGCCGACGGGAACGGGACGGGACTGCGGGGGCACTGGGCACTCTCGACCCAGTTTTTGTCTGTTCATTATGGGACCCGCTAACGAACTGATCTGACCGATGGTGCGGCCTGTTTTCAAATGCCCCCTTTCAGAGGGCATCGTTATGCAAGAAGCTGATTGGTTATTCTGGCTCCTTAGACACAAGGGCCAATCACGAAGGGTAGAGGTACGTGGTGCTCTTTTGAACTACCAAGCCACGCCAACTTGTAACGTCTTTGGCGGTTTTGACTTGTTTTGGTACACATACACAGAGTATCACTTATACCGGTTTCACGGGACTTCAGACTATCACGAAAAGGCAATATTCAAAACTGTATCGAATCAGCTCATATATATATTATATATATATATATATATAGATATATATATATTCATATATATATATATATATATATATATATATATATATATATTATTACACCTTCCATATTACTGTAAATATTGTATATATTTGCCTGACTGTTTTACCCCTGTATACCACTTTCCTTTGTCCTTTCCCAGAAACTTGTTTGTCTTGTTTCACACTCCTTTTTTTGTTTTCTTACTTGCTCCGCCCATCCTAAATTTCTTCGACCCCTAAATGTACTTTTGAATCAGTCTCCACTCAGCCACTAAACCAAGGACTCTGGTGTCCGGCAGGGAAGCAGTCCACTTTTATTGTGATGATCTATAACCAAAGTATAAGTGATATTGTTGTAAGGGTTTATAGCGGAATTGTGCTTTTGTTTCAAGTGTTCTTAATTTCCAGTGTGATTACTTTTCGAGACGTGGTTGTCATTTGTCATTATTTTGTCCTATTGTGTCATTCCTGTCCGTTTATGGCATTTGTGTTTCCTTTTATATCACGTTAATCTAATTGCAATGTTTTGAAATATTTTGCATTATATTTAAATCTTGTTGATCGTATTCTCATTCAAATACCTTTATTTTGTATTATTATGGTCCATTGAACCCACCTGTTAAAATGGTAAATTGCCCTTCTCTCTCACGACTGTAATAATATCAATGGGGCCTGACCGGGAGATTTTTGAAACTAAACTTCGTGGGAATGTAATAATTGACAACCTCGTTAAGAATCAGTTGTTTGTTTATGTAGTTGGTGATTCGTTATTCAACCTTGCGTGAATAAACATCCTGAGTTATAGTTAGTTAGGTGACTGTTTTTGTGTTTGCTAGACCGCTGAAGAATTTATTTCCATTGTGCGTAAATTTTTTCGGTGACAGAAGGTGGCCACTTCTGTTTTAGTTAACGACTGCCGGTAACCTTGTTATGGTCCCCCCACCCCCCCCCCCCCTCTCCTCTCCTAACTGAGACTGTGCGCGGGTTAAAAAGGTAATCTGTCGTACCATTGTTAAAAATTAATTTCTCTCGAATCATTCGTGACTTTCACGTGCTTATAGTCTTTCCCTGGGTCCTTAGATACCAGTCTCTTGCGTTATTCATTTTCTGTAAAGTGTAATGAATCTTGTTAACGCCTCGACATGTGTGTGTGAAGTTACCGTTCTTTATCAAAGTGTAGTAAGTTACGGTTGTTAGCTGAGCGACGGTACTTCCTTTTGACTTCCATTTGGTTTGAACCGGAGTGAAATACTTCCAGTGCGTCTTATTCATTCTCATTTTTCCCGTATCTAAAATGTTTTATGTGTATAAATATTTGGCTAATCTGTTACTATTTATGCGTGGTTTATGGTTTTATGCGTGGTCAATGCTTAACTAAGAATTGTAAAACTCTAATTCAGGTGTTTATATTATTCTTGAAGTTTCTTTTTAATTTTCACAATGGCGAAGTTTAATACTCTAAAGTTTGTGGCGGATTTTTCCTCTGAATTGCATACCCTTACCGATGCTAGGAAGTCTGAATTAATGGAAGTAGCTAGGCATTTAGACCTTGAGGTAACGTTCTAGTATGCGTAAGTTTGACATTAGGCAAGTGATAATAGATCACTATATGCATATTGGAACTTTGGGTGACGAAGCTAGGCAGTATCTTGTTCCAGAAACCCTTTCCCTTACAATTGAAGAAAAGCTAGAGTTTTGAACGTCTTTGCAGTAGGGCGTGAAAAAGCTCAGTTAGCTTTTAGGCAGGAAGAGTTAGCTTTGTTTGCAAACCGCTGAGAGAGAAGTGAATTTTCTCTTAAGAAGAAAGAGAAAATTTGAAATGAAAGATATTTATGATCAAAAACTAAAATTAGGAAGTTCAACCCAGGAGATCTTGTGTTAGCATATTTTCTATCTCTGGATCCCCATTTTCCTCCAAATTCTTTGGTCCATATAAAGTAGTTAAAAAATGTCAATAACCATTCCTATGTGATTGAAACCCCTGATAGAAGGAAAAGTACTCAAATTATCCATGCCAATCTGCTTAAAAGGTATCATTCCAGGAATACTGAAACTGGTTATGGAGAGAAAATTGTGAATGTTAATGTTAATGTCAAGGACGAGAAACCTGAAGTAAGTGAACCTGAATTCATCTATTCGTGGCGATTTGTAGATAACAGTGCTGCTCTGAAAGCCTTTGAAAACTCATGTCAACATCTTTTCTCCTTTTCAATCAGAAGGACTTCAAAATCTTATTTGCTCTTACCCAGAACTTTATTATGAACAAAATCCAGGTCAGTGTACAGTTCTCACCCATGACAGGCGAACTTTACTACCAGGAACTGCTCCCATACGACAACACCCTTATCGCATTAGTAATGAAAGAAGAAGTGGAATATCTTCTGAGAGCTGGATTAGCTAAACAAAGCAGTCACAATGGGCGTTCTCCCTGCCTATGTACCAAAGGAGGATGGCAGCATGCGACTGTGTACAGATTACAGGAGAGTAAATTCTGCTACTGTTAAGGATAGTTATTACCTTTACCCCGTCTAGATGACCTTATTGACTCTGTGGGCCAAGCAAAAGTCTCGTAGCTAAGATAGATCTCCTCAAGGGGTATTATCAGGTGAAGTTAACATCTAGAGCCAAACTTATATCGGCTTCCATAACTCCTTTTGGTCATTCCAGTATGAAGTAATGCCTTTTGGTTTAACAAATGCCCCATCCACATTTCAACGCATAATTAACTACACCATTCAGGGTCTAGAGGGATTATTTGCATATCTAGATGATATATTGGTGACGGGAGATTCTTGGGAAGAGCTTATGAAACGTCTGAATATGCTTTGATTTGAGGAGGGGAAAGAGAAGCCAGTTTAACGATAAAGTGACAAAAATGTGTTTTTGGTCAAGCTACAGTTACTTACTTGGGCCATATTGTGGGTGGAGGTAATGTCAGGCCTAAAACTGCAAATGTTAATGTCATCCTTGACTGTCCAGAACCTAAGACTAGGAAATCCCTTAAAAGATTTCTAGTATGGTTTCATATTACAGGAAGTTCTGCCGTAAATTTTGCTTCAGTGGCTGCCCCTTTACAATAGTCTTACCAGCCCTAAAAGAAGTATGAATAGGGATGAGATGTCAGGCAGCATCTGAACATTTAAAATAGTTTTTGAGTAGTGAGCCAGTCTTACACAGTCCTAATTTTTCTAAGCCCTTCTCTTGCAAGTAGACGCTTGCGACACTGGTGCTGGAGGAGTGCTGTTGCAGGAAATTGATGGGGTACTCCACCCAATAGGATACACCTCCAGTAGCTTTAAGTCTCATCCAGCTGTCCTACAGTACCATAGAGAAGGAGCTCTTAAGTTTGGTTCTTGCTCTCCAAAAATTTGAATATTATCTACAAGGAGCTACCGTCATCCATGTCTATACGGACCCACACCAACCTCACTTTCTTGAGCGCACCAGGGCCCATAATCAGCGCTTACTAAGATGGGCTTTATATCTTCAAAACTTCAACCTTCATTTCTTTCTTCCCTAGCTGGAAATTCTAATTAGCCCTTTCTTCTCTAGCTTTAAATTCTAAATTAGCTTTCTCCATTTCAAATTTTATTTTGTATTATTATGGTCCATTGAACCCACCTGCTAAAATGGTAAATTACCCTTCTCTCTCACGACTGTATAATATATATATATATATATATATATATATATATATATATATATATATATATATATATATATATCATACTCATCCCATGGAAAGTAGTTATTAAAATAGCTTCAGTACTAAATTAGTACCATAACTGTTTGCTTGGGGAAGATGTGTGGGTAAGTAACAATACAAAATGATGTGATGATGATTCGCATTGTAGATACGTACAGCTACAAACTGATGCAGTAAAGGTTGTAACTAGCATTAATACTTTGGAAAGGAGATGATATTATACAATACTACGGCTCTTGTGCAGGAGGCGTTTCATTCTTTTGTGGAGAGAGAGAGAGAGAAACTCTGAACAAGAGAAAATTCTGCTGGTTCGCTTAAGTGATGACGCTATCCATCCATCCATTTACAATATTTTCATCATATAAAATATAAAGTGGAAGTTGTGGTTGATTTCAACCAGGAAGACGAACCTTCAACCACAAGAGGACCTCTATGGTTATAATAATAATAATAATAATAAGGGCATCTTTCTGTCCGAAAACCTCTTAGGCCTACAAATGCGATTATGGAAGGAGAGTCCTTGTAGGGGGCCCGTGGGGGCGGGGGGTGGGGGGTGAGTTTTGAGTTCTTATCTTGGTGAACTCGTTCACTAACCTCCCTCCCCCCCCCCCCCCACCCCCCCCCCCCCACCCCTTACCCCCCCCCCGGCTTACAGCAAGCAAAGACTATTACAGAATGATATGCGATTACCCAAACGATAAACACTTCTTTTTTTTCTTCCTTTTAATAACTATTGTTTTTTTTTTAACGCTAGAGAGAGAGAGAGAGAGAATTTAGCATAAAATTATCCGTCAGAACCAACAGTTAACAGGTAAATGATCACAAAAGCCACCTCTCCCAAAAAAAAAGACCTGTCCGTCACAACGAGTGAAGCAGAAAGCAGCCTTTTGGCCCTGGGGAGTAGGGTCGAGGATGCCTTGGCTATATAATATGCATATACGCCTCTCTTACTTCTTTCTTACTGACGCTCTCTCGGGATGACGACAGATCAGGCGTCTTACATCCTGTGTATATATTTACACACACAAACACAGACTTCTCTCTCTCTCTCCTTCCCCACATCCTCATCCAGTCGCCATCTTGTCCGCCAGATTCCTGCTCCTGCTCCTCTTCGGGATACCTCCTCCGGGCGTCCCCGCCTTCCATCTTCCTCCGGTTCTTCAGTGGGTCTCCTCCTCCAGCTATGAACGGCCTGGCATCACTGAGGTCCCGCCTCCCTCCCTCCGCCCTCCGCCCTCCCTCTGAGGGCCTGAGAGAGAGTCTCCGCCCTCCCTCTGCTCCTCCTCTGTCTTTGAGTCACTCCTCCCTCTTGGTGGTGGTGGGGCTGTCTCTTATGGTGGAGGAGGAGGTCCGGCAGAGAGAGGGCTCTCTCTCTCTCTCTCTCTCTCTCATAAGATACGGGTATGAGCAACGCCATCTTGATCTTGAATTGACAAGGCCTGTGCGATCACTCAAAACACAGCGATGAGTCATCACCAGTCGTCCGATCCTGGCTACGAGTTACCATTCCCAGTTCTGTATTTTTGGTTTATTTATCCTTCTTATCTAGATCATCTAATTGCTATGTTAGATAATTATATTTCCCAGTCCTTTTAACAACATCATAATCCCCTGAACCTGATTATTATGATTAAATATGCTGCATAATGGTGGAAAATCAGCGCAGCAGTTATGATGAGAAACAACAGTTTAACACAAATGATTATAAAATACATTATCAGTCATTGCTGATGACTTAAAATTTAAAACTCAGTACTTGCAAACTTTCATATTTTGTAAACTGTTCAACCATTTGTTTTTAATCTGCATTGCTGTGGGTACTTTTTCCTGAGGCCATCTAATGAGACATGACTAGTTGGCAACCTCCGATCTCCAGTGACCGTTCTAGTGTTTATACTTAATCGGGTGAAGAAGGAAGTGTTTCCAGACACACGTGTTAAGGCGCTGTCACACTAGCGAAATTTCCGTCGACTTTTTCTGAGATTGTCGTCGACTTTCCAAAGAAGTCGACGTCATTCCGTACTCCGGTTGGTCACACATGTTCTTCTTCATACCGTGGTTGTCGTCGTCAAATGTAAACAAACCATCTGAACTGTGACTTCCCGGAATGATAAAACAACTATGATTTATAACACAAAGCAATTAGTGGGTCGTGCTTACATGTGTTTAATGATGCTGCGTCGAATTAAAAAAAAAAAAGTCTTTGGGTTCGGTCCTGGTTAAAAAGATGTGAAAAGTTTTGTTTAAAAAAATAAGCTAGGCCTAGCCTAGATAGGTTATTCGTAACCTTTTTACACAACCACAGTCAGACTGTATTATAAATTAAGCTAGAGAAACACTGGAAAAGTTTTAAAGATTTTTGTTTATACTATGCTAATGGAAAAAAAAAAAAAAAAAAACAAGAGAGCAGACCTAGGCTATATAACAATCTGATATTCACGATATAGCATGCTTATCTGTATAAAGAAAATCAGCAAGCTCAGGAAAGTTTTTCCCGAGTCGCAAGGTAATTTTTCATTTAAGACCCTTTATCATAAAACTAAGATGCTTATGGTCCCATAAGCATAATCTCTCCCCCATATCTTCGACCAAAACTGTTCTGGCCAATCTTGTCCACTGTACCAAGAACTTCATCTTGCATCTGATGATTGAAATGCGCGCTCTCCGAGATATGCACAAACAAAAAGTCGACGGTAGCGATGGGTTGAATTCGATCGGTACCGTTTTCAAAATTCGTGACGACGACACCAGAAAGTCGTCGTCAAAACATGAAAAAGTCGCCGTCAAAATCAAAAGTCAACGGAAATTTCGCTAGTGTGACAGCGCCTTAACTCCAGACAAATGCCACACAGATGTTCTGTTCCCTGTAAGTAAAGGGAATTACAATAATGGGCCCAAGGTTCATATTTTCAGCTTCCCAAAGAAGGAAAGAATCTCTGCAATATCTGGTTGTGAGCCATAAAAAGGGATCGCTTCACGCAAACTTCTCACTCAAGGGTAAGTCATATTTGTGGTTGCTGTTGACTAATATTAAGGTTTACATTTTGAAGGTAGATTAACTGCAAGTTTTTGTATTTCATACAGTTAGGTCAGTGGATAGGAAATTCAGAAATCCATCCTCGCTATTTTTTAATGAAAGTTGCACTGACGAAGTTTCTACTGGGAGTGAAACTGGTGATTACACTAAACAAAATCTCTCCTGGTCGTGGTATTAAATGCTGTCTGTACATGAGTAGCGTGGGTTATGACATGACTGACTGCCCCATCACAAAATAAATAAATGAATAATTAAGTAAATAAGCAAGCAAGCAAGCAAGCAGGCTATCAAATAAATATATGGTAGTAAGTAAGTTATCAAATAAATGTAAGTAAAGTAAAGAAAATAAATAGAACTACTAAGTTATTTATAAATTTCTGTTGTTCTGCATTACTTATAGAATCTCTTTATTCATTTATTCTTCAGTTTTTCATTACTGACTCTTCTTGACGCTTTTTACCGAGACACACCACAGGCATATCTTTAAGGTGATTCTATGTTTAGATATATACCAAGTTATATGTAATATGAGAAAACAGTTTGCAATAGACAGTATTTTCTCAATGAATATTAACGTAGTTATTTTTTTCTAAGACTATTTAGGACAGTTTGTGTGATGACATTTACTTTCTCAGGTGTCCAAAATCAATACTTTCATTACTTTTATGTTGGTTTAGATATTTAGGTATAGTTGACAGCCACATATACGTTACAACAGGTAGCACTTCCTTTGTCCAAAAGGTACCTATGTGCACTGCACTTTCGTCCGGAGGACATCGAGTGGGAGACTTCGTTGTTTATTGAAGAAACTGGGACCAGATTAACTGCCAAGCTGAAAAGGCCACGACTTCGTGAGGGGGCAATTCCAATGAAGATACCAAACGCTCCCACTTACTTATCTGTCAACTGAGGCTACATCTCGAGAGTCCCCAGTTGCTAGAAGGAAGAGAAAGGAAGAGGCAGCAATCCAGGCTGCAATTGCAAAAGACATTGGGGACAAGTTGGAGTACCAGCTCCTAAACAACTTTACAAATTTGGATGAACTGGAGCCAAAGTTGGGTTTTCTTGACTCTTTTTGGTCAGTAGAAGGGAGAGAATTAAGGGTCCCTGCAAATATACAGCATTTCAGATACCCACATACTAAAATACAATCTTCCCTTATTATTGACACAGGATGCGCAGTTAAAGCATTTATAAATAGTGTTGAAGTGCATAGCTTAGTAGAGTACAAAATTCTGCAGTTATCAATGATATAAAATCTCTCGAAGAACTTTTAAGCCACCTTATAAACACTGATTTCCAGGAGCACGCAACTGATCCCTCTAGAGTCATTTTTTTTTGCTACAGTTTGCTATTACTGTGTTGTCACTTTTGAAGAATGAGTCATACAAGTTGTCAGTACAGTAACAATGATATGTGAACAACTCCACTTGATGACTCTGAAAAGGCCTGAGTATTCGCCAGACTTTCTGATATTTTCGTCCCTCCTATATAACTTGCCCCCAAAGGCTATAACTTTTTGAGAAGTACTAATTATATGATCTTACCTTGTTATTCTACTGTAGGAGACTGACTATTTCACAAAATTTAAGTCTGCAGTTGGAACAAAATGCGAGAACTTTTCTTTTGTATGTCAAGAATAAATTCAAATATCTCTCAAAAAGCGAACATCTGTGACCTTGATTGATGATCGATGAAATTCATATTAAGCCTTATTATTATGACTACAAAGGTGGTAGTATCGTTGGGTCAGCTTACGACAACCGAACCGGGGCAGCTACGAGCGCATTGTGTTCATGATAAATGGCTTGTTTTCTGGATTTAAAGATGTCGTTCACATATTGCCAGCAAAATCTATGACAGCAGGAAATTTGTTCACTTTCATAAAGCAGATAATCACTGGCTTGGAAAACATTGGCTTCAGAGTAATTTGTGTATTAACAGACAATAATGCCATAAATCAGAAAGCTATGTCACACTTCTCTTTACCACCGAAACCAAATTCAGTTGTTTGAACACCCTGCAGATAACTCCTGCCCTCTTTTTTTCATGTTTGACTCTGTGCATTTGCTGAGGTGCATCAGATATAACTGGATCAAGCAAAGAGATGCCGATAAAAACATGATTTTTCCTGAATGTCCCTTTGAGAGTGCATTCCCTACTGCACCCAAAATATGTAATGCTCCATCTGCCACTTTGCATAAATGACACAATTTAGAAGCAGATTCTCTCCTCAGATATGCATACAAACTTACACCAAGGGCATTAAATCCATCGAGTCTAGAAAGGCAAAACGTCAGCCTTGCCCTAGAAATTCCAATGAAATAGTCATAGAAGCACTTTGACAACGGGAAAAAAGACACTGAAGATGTAGCTATATATTATTGTCATTTATCTCTGGTGGACCATAATGAATGTAAAGCATCCACATAAAGGTACTCGGCTTCACAATAGATATGCTACTCCACTAACATATAATGTAAATGACGAGAATTATATTTTCCTACAGAAATTCCATTTCTGGTTAGATCTCTGGAATAACATTACTATAACTGGTGGAAAGCTGAGTAGAGAGACATTCACTGCCTTAAAACACACAACTAGTGCAATGATAGAAATAACAAAATACGGTGTAGAAAAATGAAAAATGAAATATGTCTTACCAGGAAAATTTCAAACCGATCAACTTGAAAATAGATTTGGTAAATATCGTCGACTTGCTGGCAGCAATTACAACATTTCCTTACGACAAGTGTTCGACTGTGAAAAAACTGAGGTTAATGTTTGTTCTCAGAATAACTTTTAATAATAAAAATATCGAACTGAAGATCTTCGAAGAAACGAACTGGGAGTGCATGAATAGTCAGGAGTCCGGAAATAACAATTTTTTCTATTGATGTCAGTCAAGATGATATTGATAAATGTATGGATCTTTTCCCGGTTATAACATACCTTGCTGGATATTGTGTGTATGCTGTTGTGAAAAAAAAAATTAAGTAGCTCCTGTAAAGACTTACTTACTTGACAAGAAACAAGATAGCATAACAGACAATAACAGTTACATTCAGGGTATAAGCAGAGGAAGGCTTCTTTATCCGCATGAATCTGTAGTAAACGCAATTCACTTTAACTATATAACCATTGATAAACTGTAACAGTGTCCTGATTTTATCAAATCAATGTATCAAAGGAATTTGGCCACGGACATTTCCCTCACTGTCCTTTCTGATAATGATGCCTTCTTACCTCTAAATGATTGTGATGCTAGGCATAGCATAGAAAAAATGGAAAAAATGCTGATATTTACTTCCTCCAATGCCCTACTAAACAAGTATTGTAATAAAAGTAATGAAAACATTCAAAATTGCAAAAAATTAACAAAAAAAGAGAAAGCTGAATACACTGAAGAAATAAGATTCTGAGGAACAATTGCTGTAAGTTATAGAGAATATTTTGTTATTTTTGTATAGCCCTATAGCTCTTATACCTTTTCCTAAAGAGAGAGGCCTCTTTTGTCACCATTTTTGTGCTCTTGTCCTCCTTTCTAAGTATAAAAATGTAATATGTACTCATTTCTGTGAATAAACTTTTTTCATTCTCATTACTGTTTCTGCACTGATTTCCCTTCATATTTAACCATATTAACCAGGTCCAGAGGATACTGATGATGCAAAATACTGTAAAACATAATTAACTTAGACAAAATTATATATTCAGCAAATAACTGATAAATGCCACCAAAAATACAAAGTTCTGAATGGAAACGCTCGGCCAGACTTGGACGACTGGTGATGACTCATGCTTGAGTCTCTCAGGCCTTCTCAGTTCAAGATGGCGTTGGTATGAGACCTACAGATCCTTATTTCAGACTTCGAGCTTTGGATGAATAGGCCTATATATATGTTTGTTCTGTTGGAATGTCTTGTCTTGCCCGCCCTTTTTTTGTGTCTTGCATTTCGTTTCCTTTTTATTTTCTTTTTATCACATCATGAAGTGAATAATGACTCATTTGCATATGAACTGGATGGAGGGAGTTTGCATGTATACCTGACAAGACAGTATACCTAGGCCTATGTATGTATCTAGTGATTACAATGCATTTATTGTGCGTCAAGTAACATGTAATGTCTCTTGTACACACTGTGCATGGTACTATGTGTCTGCAGAACTTCTCTCCAAAGTTCCAGAGGCCCTTTGCCCCCATCCCTCCCTCCCCACCAGTGGACTGCGGAACAGTCCCCCTTCTGAGAATGACGTACAACAAGTGGAACTTCTTCTTCTGCAGAAATTCGACCGAAACCTACAACCTCTGAAGATGATAAATGTTGACAGTGCGCGCGCTTACATACACACACACACACACACGCACAAGAAGTTTCCAAATTTCAAACCTTGGCCCCAACTCTTCTTTCGCACATCTTTCCTATCAGCTTAAAAAAAAAAGAAGAAAAAAAAAAAACTGCCTCGATTACCAATCCAGCACGAGTAACAGGCAGCCATGACTCATCGAGTGTTGATCTGTTTTTGCATTTATAAACAGAACTGATTTCTGTTGCTTTCAGCATCAACAGCACCTGATATTTCTGCCCTACAACCTTTGAATCAGTTGGCCATATCCCAAGCTTTCGTTCTCCTAGGAACCCTTCCTAATAGGCTTTGGGTTATAATAAATACCCCCTCCCCCGCCTTCTTGACAGAGTATTTTCGTTCTCTTCTTCTCTGCCTTTCACCACTGAATGACCTATTAGCGCCCAGCGCTTGACCTATGGTTTAAATTACATTCTATTTTTGAGACTGGTTCTTACTGCAAGATTGTCACAACAAATTCCGCGATTAGAACTGGACTCTTCAATGCTGGTACAACCGTGAGATGATTGGCAAGTGTCCTGCACTGGAGTCCTGCTAAATCTCTCACGGTCCATGGAAGTATCACTGATGATTGCATTTCAAGTTTTGCTTCGTTTAGTGATTGGTAGTCCTCTTCCTTTATTGCAGACGAATTTCTTTACCTGAAGGTCTGGCTGTCGCCAACAGTTGCCATTGGTTCATTGGCTGCGTCATGAGATGTGCAGGGAATCTTAAGCAGGCAGAATGGAATCCAAGGCAGGTTATGTTAGAATATGCAGGAGTATTGGAACAGCATTAGTGCTATACACGGATTTATTCCAGAAGGTCCGCCAATTAAGAGACTGGTTACGGAAGGCTTCTAGATTTCGGTTAACGCAGTGGTCAGCCTGGAGTGTCTGATGGGGGTCTGATGTGGGAGAGGGGGTAGGGGTTGTCTATGCCTATAGGGACTTCAACCCTAGGGCCTTTATAAATTATATATGTTATATATATCAAATTAACACAAATACGCATTGATGCATAACTGAAGGTAAAACGTTATGATAAGTCAAGCTTGAACAGCTACTGTGACGAACGTCTGTCATTTTTATACATTTTTTATTGAATTTATTTATTCATTTATTTGTCAATTGGCCAGTTTTGCTAATAACTGATCTTCGCTTTCTGTGTTTCTCATTTTTATTTACTTTCTGTCAATTCTTTCGAACAAACACCTCTATAACAACAACAACAACAACAACAACTTCAGGACAAATTCATGACTACAGAACTAAATGAGAGAGAGAGAGAGAGCTATTTTTTTCTTAGTACCCAAATATCCCAAAATACATTTTCTTAAGAAAGACCATTTTTCTACATTTATAGAATATGTACAAAAATGTTTAATGGTTAACTATGGTAATCTCGTCTGCCTCGCGCCGAAATATAAGTCAAATAAAATCGCCCTGAAAAAAGACATTTATATAACGAAAAGCGTTAATAGTAATACAATGAAGATTTCTGCTTGCTATTAATACTAAATAACTAAATAAATATCACTACGTGCTAGGACTACCAAATGCAAGATATATTTTTATCAAGTAATGCTTTCTCGAGATTATGTAGGGCAGAGTGGGGTAAGAAGGCCCCCTTAAGGAGAAATGCTTATATTGCCTACAGTATTTCAGCTATTGACGTAACAGAGATATTTCTAGAAATCTTTGTATTGGAGTATCAACGATCATAATCATCGTGGGGTAAGAAGCCCACGATGGGGGCTTTTTGACCCATACCTAAGATATTGTGGTACCTAATGGAAAAAAAAAAGAACAAACCCATATAAATTGAAAAGTAGACGCCATCTGGAATCGTAATGTGCTTTTCTGCTCGACTTAGCTTAACAATTTTAACAAGGTAATGTAGCCAGTCAATACGAAACAATCTGCATTAGACCATCCATTTGCTGTGCGTCTAGCAATTGATCCAGGTGAGCTGCCGATCATATGTAGTGAAGTCATCCTTTTACGGGCAAATATAAACATAAAAGGAAGACAAACTCCAGCAGCCTTCATTGCACTGTCCTCTTTCACCACTGGTTACACGTCCAACTGATCAGATGGGGTAAAAAGCCCCCTGGGCTTCTTGCCCCAAAGCGTGGTGGGCCTTTTAACCCCACCCCCTTGCCCATTGTTTTTTAAGAAACTAAAGTCCTCCCCTGTAACGCCTCAAGTGAGTTTCCAAGTCCTAGATTTGCATTGCAAAGTATTTCTTAGCTCTCATTTAAAGTAACTGTAGTTAAAGTACTGACTTTACTGACAAGATGTCCGCACAGGATATCCTGATATAGCACGCATACTTACATGATGTGTCCAAAGAAGAAAAATGCGTGCTGGCTTTGTCCCATTCTAGTGTCTCCCTGGCAAATATACAAGGTGAAACAAGGAGAGATACTCGGGACTGCTAACTTATGATCTATCAAGTAGTGTACCTCTGACCTTAGGGATTCAAGCTTCTTTCCTATCGCTCTGTAAAATGGTTATCTGATGGTTGTGTCCCTGCTCCAGCAAGATGTCATGTTGAACCAGGTTACAGGTTTCTGGATCATCCGGGCACAAGTCTTGAAAAATGGTGAGTAGGCAAGTGTGATAAGAAGTCTAGCTTACCCATTATTTCCAGTTAGATAAATCACTAAAATAAAAGAATCAGTTTCCAGTTCTTCATGTGGGTCATTATTAGTAGCAAAACGCAAGATGCCTTTAGACAAAACAGTCGAGTTTGTCCCACCAATGATACTTCAGGTGGGTCCACTTTGGTACCATTTCAACAAATCACATGAACTAGTTGTGTGTCCTTCCTCTTATTTGGGGTACAACTCATTACATAGTTTACTTTAGAGAGGTGATTGAAGACTGAATATGGGCCAGCAAACTTCTCCCCCAATGGAGCTCCTGGAATCAAATGGTCGCCTTTCTGGAACTCCCTTAATCTTGCTTTTCCTATTCCCCTGTTGCTGCCTTACTTGTTATGAGGAAAGGAGCTTAGAACAAACCAAATCATATATTGTATGAAACTTTACTTTTAAGGTCTTTATATAATGCAAAGTGCTAATAGTCTCCTCTGGTTTCTGATGCAAAATATTTTCCTTCACCATTCCCCAGTACCATTCCCGAATTAGTAATTCAGTATCTGTAATAATAAAAGTTAGTTTTCACTTGTGACCCTGCTAGGTCATTGCCCAAGACCAGCTTTATTGGAGAACATGGTAAGGTTTGCTCCAACACAACTACTTTTGCCTTTCCTGTAAAGTAAGGACTAGCAATTTCCTCTTCAGCAAGAGGCAAAGTCCAGGAAGATGTTAATTCTGAAATAGTTACAAATTCCCTGGTGGGTTAAATTCTTTGAACTTATGTCTGCCAATACAGTCTGAGAGGAACCAGAGTCTCTGAGGAACTTCAGTGAACTGCCATTTACAGTAACATCACAGATAAATCCTTCAAATTGCTACAACTCTTCCATGAGTAGTCACTGGCCATTTGCTCTTTGTTTTCTGGGCATTTTTATCTTCTCCTTTTGCCTTTGAAGTTTTGCACTGGGGAAGTAGATCATTTTCAATTGTGTGGCCCTCTTTCTTGCATTAAGCACAGGATACCTGTGGAGATTTAGAAATGGAAGGAGATGATCTGTTAGGTTGACCCTTTTGTGATTCATGGATCAAGTGGTCATCATCGGTGAGACTAGCTGCCATCTTTGCCTGTGTTTACCTTTAAAATGAATAAATGTTGAGATATGAGGGGTCACTTTCCTTAAAAATTCCTCTAGACGAACCAAATTCTTAAATGATTCAAAGTCTTCAACACCTGCCCTTTCTCAACTGCCTACTTTTTATATTACAGAATTCTACAAAAGTTTGATTGAATGCTTTAACAGAATTCATAAAAACTTGTTGTTTAACACAGTATAATCTCTCACTTACAAGTTGTGAAGCAACAAATGCAGCTTTGCCCTTCATTTTGTTCCTGATGAGCAAAGACCAGAATTCTGTGGACTATTTTAAAGATTCTGTGATTTGTTCAAAGTTCTGGAAGAAAAACTCGGGATCTTTCTCATCGAATTCAGGTACTCGCTTATTAGCTTTAGAAGCTTCAATGTAGCAAGGAGTGTAGCTTCCTTTTTTTTTACATGACATCAAAAGATCCTGGAGTTCTTTCAGGCGTCGTAACTCTGCTCCTCGTTCTTTTTCTCTCACTTCTGCTTTCCTCTTTTCTAGACCGAGCTCTTGTTCAGCTGCATCTTTCTCCAGTGTCTTCTGAAACAGGTGGATGTATTCCCGCTGCAATTCAGAGGGTTTGTACTTCCTCATCATCTGCAAGAATCCCTTGGTTGATTAGATACTCTAAAATATCACCCAATATTCTAGCCTTCACATGTGTAGGATCTACCACAATGTTACATTTTACAGCAAGATCCCGCAAATCCTGTTTAGTAGCACACATGAGCATAGGAAACTTCTCTTTGGGGTTTCCAACAAAGCTATCTAGATCAAAAGGCATTTTGAACAAGGGTTAATGACTCACTATGCAACACTTTTATAAGTACAACAAATCCTACCTATCTAACACATTGACTAAGCTAACTAAACGCTAATATACAAACTTAAACCACGATAGTTCACAATACTTAGTTTACTCATTCAAACAGTTTTCGTATTTACTAAAAACAAATTATCAGTAGTTATACGCACATTGTTACAAGAAAATGACATTGCACGTGATTACGAAAACAAAAGTAACAGTTAAATCTAAAGTAGTCAGATATTTACTTTTGAGAAAAACAAACCTAGACGATGACTTTAGGTAACTGCGCCCAACGTTACTACGGCGCTTACAAGAGAACGCTCGCTGGACAGCAAGGCGAAGTACGAATGGTAATTACCCAAGAATTATGCAGTACACGGGAAACAAAATCACATGTCACGAATCGTGCAAAGTTAAATATTACCAAACCCACACAATTCAGTAATTACAGAAAGGCTGGATGTCACGGAGCGTTCGAGGTACACTGAAGTGCGAGACTGAACTACCTACTTCCGTAATGAGACGAATTTAAAGAGGCAAAGTGCATTTTGCAACCCGAAAGGTCGGGAACTAATCAACGATGTACAAGGTAAAGTAAGAAATCTTATCACTTTGTATGATAGCGAGGTTGACCTTTATTAAAGAAAGCATTCATAAGGTGACCATAAGAGGCGATACATACTGAGATCCCAGTCAATTACATTAGTATTTACATATCCTTCAAGAAATACTTTACCCTGGTTTAAGGTAAGGTGAGGTGTATTCTTGCCTAATACTGTCAAACCGCAGTTGAATGAAAGCTAAGTACAGTGTAGCGGGGCACTAACTCATTGTACAAATTAACGAAGTACAAAAAATCGACACATATTGTTCAACGACAGTTCTTAAGAGCTCTATAAGAGGAAACATTTCAACAGCTTGTAGTCACACAGCACAGTTTGCATCCTGGACAGCGGCGCCCCCCCCCCCCCCCCGCCCCCCCCCCCCCCCCCCCCCCCCCACCAATTATGACAGGCCTAAGATGACTTTCCTCATAATCAGGTAAATACTTTAGCTTAATTATGACCTTACGTAACACTCTGTAGGAAGCATAAAAAAAATGATATTCTACTAAAACAAAATTATCCAGCCTGTGCAAAACACTGGTCGGGTGAACAAAACTCAACAATCACTCAAAATTATAATTAGTAATTACTCATTATATACAGCTAACACGATAATACTGCCATAGTGAACAAAATTAATTTAAAAACAAACACTTCACTAAACCATTTAAACATTTGGCAAATAAACTCAATAACTGAACACTATTAAACTCTTAAATATCTAAATGACAAAACCCACACACGATAAAACAATAAAGCGCCAAAACACTGTCTTCAATTGAGGAAAAATACATCTTACTTAACAAGAGGTAGAAGTTCCCAAGTAAACAAAAAAGAACATCAAGGAGGGGTATGGGTGGGAAAAAGAGACTTAGAACAGGACACAAGGTTGAGAAAAAGTGAAGGAGCAATCAACAGATGCCCTGCATATGGGAAGTTAAGGTGAAAATACTAAAGCCATATGGCTAAATATATACAATATACACAATAGTGGAGCGAAAGGTGACAATATATTAATATATATATATATATATATATATATATATATATATATATATATTATATATATATATATATTACGAGTGTCAAAATGACCCTCGTTTCAAAAAAAGGTGGGAGCTCCTAACAGAAAACGTAACCTATGTTTGTGATCGTCCCCTTATTTGTCACCTCTGTAACCAGCTGAAACTCAATCATTAAGTCTTTGGGTGAATTCAAATCCCTGACCTAAAAAAACTATAACCTAACCTTTATCCCAACTTTAGCCAACCTAAAGACCTGTAAGGAAATGTATTAAAGAAAATCCCAAAGAAAACTCATCAAATCACTATTACTCTTCCAACAAAACATCCTATATATAATTATCTCTTTTACCCCACATGTCCAACTACTACTTGACTCTTTAACAATATTCGTCATAATTAAGTCGAGAGAATTCATTTTCAAGTAGCGACGACAGAATCCATCTAAAATAAAGAGATCCATAATTATCAGACAATTAAACGTTGAAAGTTCGTCAACAATAGGTGTGTCGCACCTCATTACCCCTCTCTAGAAGCTGCACTTAATGTCAACTACATAAGATATATAACTTCTCAGTCTTTCACTTTACCTTCACCGGATCTCCAAAACCACCTTCCTCTGCAGCGTGTTTCTACACACAATTGATATCAGGCAATGTTTCTTAATCACCTAGCTATGGGTTTTTTATTCCATCTATTTCTTCTTACAAAACTTATGTATGTACACTGACTAATAGACACGAATACATGCATGTTACTACTGAACACACGAACGTACGCATAGTAGATATTGTATGCGTTTCCATTTTCCCATTTATACATAATTGCCTTTCCTTGTGGTTTACCTCATATCTCTGGAATGCTCTCACAATCTCGTTCCCGTGTTTTCGATTTATGTCTCATGTCAGCACCTTGAGGAATTCACTGCTTTGCATCTGTCTATAACTGCAAGAGCTAAGGTTATCAACCCCATTTATTTTAATATATATCTATTTATTCCTCTGACCATGCCTTAAGGTACGAATTCCAACAGCAAATCACCAACCATGTCTGACCTTGAAACGAAATTTTTTTAAATCAGTGTAATCGTAATTTTAAACCGTTTTTTTATCGCAGATATGTTGATGACACTTTTGTTTTGTTCCAACACTCTTGGCAATGTTCTTTATTCTTAGAATATATTAATCAACTCCATCCAAACATTCAATTTACCGTGGAGGTAGAGATATTAATGTAACGAGACATATTCTGAGTTCACTGCTTCTGTTTATAGAAAGCGGACATATACGGGCTTAGCCAATAACTACTATAGCTCTTGTCAATATTCTTTCAAACTTAATACCATCTACCACCTTGGTCCATAGAGCTCTAAAATATTCTTCAACTTGGCAAATATTCCACAAAGAAATAGTCTTTTTATTCAACTTTTTCAAGATAACTCTACCCACAAGATATAGTTCATAAAATCCCCATAAGATATTTAACACAATTTTTACAACCTCCAACAGTCAACTTTGATGTTCCCAAAAATTATTCTATGCCTCAATCCCGTATATATCTGACTCTAAATTCTCCTTAAATCTCACACGAATAATTGAACAAGAAATCCCCTGTCTTAAACGTAAAACTTATCTCCAACAACCCATGTACAATAGGATCATTTTTTAATTTCAAAGATCGCCTGCAGTCCTTCATGCGATCCAATGTGGTTTATAAATTCACATGCCCTGGATGTGGGCTCTTACGTTGGATCGACGCGGAGGTTACTGCAGGTCAGATATTGCAGCCATTTGGGTTTTTAGCTTTCGCACTGGCCAAAGAATCAAGCAGCCAGAATTTTCTAATATTAGAAATCATGCCGCCTTATGTAAAACCAAAGTCCTGAAACAACACTCTCAATAATTGGTTATGTAAGGGACCCAGACCACTTAACAACTTTAGAAACATTATATATTAAAAGACTGGTTTCCCTCTGCAATGGTAATACTTCTTCAGCAACTCTGTATCTGGCATAGTTGTCGTCTGGCCTTTGACGCCATTGTATGTCTTCCCCTCTTCTCTCCTGCTTATGGACGGTTGGTGTTTTTGGTAGTCTCCTTTTGTTTTCTGTTTTATGTACTTTTTATGCTTTTACTTTTTATTGTTTTAACTTGTAAATTTTAATTACTTTGTGAATTCCCTTTATGTTAATAATGTATTGTATTGTGTCTTTTACTTTTTACAGACTGATGATGCACTGAGTAGTGCGAAACGTTTTTTGGTTAATAAACTTGGCCTTTTTAACAAACATGTGTATCATGGACCCTCCTGAAGTCTATATATATATATATATATATATATATATATATATATATATATATATATATATATATATATATATATATATATATAATAGAGAGAGAGAGAGATAGAGAGAATCATACAAGAATTCAGACTAAGTTCTTTGAAACAGGTGTGAGGTAATCATATAAGAGATTAAATTCATTAAAGGGCATCACTCCATCAACGACTTAAAGGCCAAGTATTTCCCTGGATCTAACTCTTTTTAATACAATTGAACAAAAACAGCACAATTGCCACTCAATATTTCTCCCAATAAAATCCTATCACTAGAGTTAATGAATGAAACATGTTATAAAAATTTTAAATACAAAAAGATTCATTTTCAAATTCAAAATTTATAAGTGAAATTTACAATTTCAGGAGGAAATTACTATGACTTGAAAAAACAAAAAGCAGCAAAGTTTAATTTAATTAATAGAATTTGTTATTAAGCAAAAGTTAAATCAAAATAATTTATCTGGAAAACTAATTAATCAAGAATTAAATTATTCAAGTAAAATTCAAACTTAAGCAACAATTAAAATTTGAAAAGAAATCTAAGTAAATGTAAATTAATTCACAAGTGTTAGATTAAGTCAAGTAAGCAATATTAAGTAATTAAGAAACACCCAAATTAATCAATCACACAAATTGTGAATGCAAAAATAGGTAAGAAAAGAAAATTGTGGAAATATACTAAAAATTGCAAAAACACCAAGAAACATTAACCAACACAGAACAAGGAATAAACATTTCAAAAAAATTAAATACAGAACACAAAAATTAGTAAAAATGAAACAATTTCACTTTAATCACTGAATATTTCTAAGTGAACTTAAAAACTTGTAATACAACTTTACCTGGTACCAGATTTCCTTTTTGTTTTTGCTGCAGCTTCCAAATTCACTGTACTCATTCTCAGGCACCGTTACAGAAACATGTTTACACTGTCTGTTCAGATTCCATAAATAACCACTATGCTATTAAGAAATTGAATATATTTTAAAGTTACGAGTGCCATTACAAGCTCCTTACTTTACAAGTCAAATATTCTCTCGGGGGGGTACTGGAGACAGGAGAGAGAGAGGAGAGAGAGAGAGGTAGAGAGAGAGAGGAGGGGAGAGAGTAGAAAGGAGAGAGCGAATAGCAGTTGAACAAATGAAAAATTCCAAAATATCAAACGAGGTAATAAGTCCATTTGAAACAGCATAAAACCGAGAATACATTAGCAAGCTCATATTATATGATGATAGTTAATGGATAACATTATCCAATTTGTACTGACGTCTCATGACTTGTAAAACAAAAGAAGGAACCAATTTATAGAAACAAGGCGATCAATCACAATTTTCTCCTTCGCTGTGAACAATGGAAGCTGTCCCTATCACATTTCTTTCAATAAAACCTGTGCTCTCAAATAAAATCTTTGCCCCAAGCCAGTCAATCGGTAAATTACATATACTGTTTGAAGACATAAATGCATTGCTTATATCATTTGCTCGAAAAACGCATTTTTAATCATAAATATAATGTACGGAATGTACTCAGTGTTATGCTGTTTCAAATTGACGTATGACCTCATTTGATATTTTGGTACTTTTCATTTGTTCAAATACTATTCTGTTGTATGTATTGTTATTTTACTGCTGAATGATTTGTACCTCAAACTGCTAGTTTTTGGTAACAGTATTCCATATGTTTAGATTGTATGCCTTTCTTGGCTACATACACTGTAAACTTTATCTCTTTCCTTGATAAGTACTCCAAAAAAAGGTCCAGTGAGGACGAAACTGTTGGGCATTTTTCTAAGAAAAACTCTTTTCATTTCCTATGTGCAATACAATTATATATATATATATATATATATATATATATATATATATATATATATATATATATATATATATAATAAAGAAAAGTCGAAGGCCGACGGCATACTACCTCACGATATCTGCAGCAGAGCCCAGATGATGACTGAGGTACGAGTGTTGTCGCTGACTTGGATTCAGTGTCGCTTTTTCCTGTGTCTCTTGTTTCCTTTGGCGTCGTCGCTGTCTCTCCTTTTCAGCAGGAGGAACTCAGGACCCATGTCCTTCTTCCAGGAGCAATACAACGCTACTGCCAGTCTGCAACAGTCGTCATTCCCTCCCTCGGCCCATATCTGCAGCCGCTCCAAGACATTTAACTCCCTTCGTCCCGTAGGATATATATATATATATATATATATATATATATATATATATATATATATATATATATATATATATATATATATATATACGGATTCCAGGTGAAGATATATAAAAGCATACAGCAGGGTCCACAAAACACATCAAATAGGCCAAACGTTTATTCACGTGATACGTTTCGCACATGTTCTATGTGCATCTTCAGTCTGTAAAAAAATAACATAAGAATTGTTAAAATTTACAAACTATTATTAAAAAAAAAAATTTAATAAAGTTAAGAAAGAAAAAAAAATTATTGTTACTTATATAAAAATTAATATAACTTGAAAGGATTACAGTAAAAAGACCCAGTTCTTACCAAACCACTCAAAGGAGAAGGAGAACGAATGACCAAGATTTCACACCAACTACGACTTCAGTTATGCTAGATAAAGAGGAGAAGCGGAAACGTTAGAGTTCAAAGAAGGAACAAAGCATTGATGTATAAAGACTCAAGGGTTGTAGTAATCACTATGGCTTGTACCACCAATAATGGAGGAAATGCTTTTTATTAACTTCGATTTTACATATAGAAGCATGGTTTTTTATATTGGAAGTACTCATACGATTGTTTGCCAGCTACGACAACAACTATTTCAATATTTATCCATTATTGACCGTTTTCTGTACCAAAAACTTTTTTGTGAATTTGTAAATAATCATATCTCCTCTGTACAATTACGCCATCAAAAGAAACTAAAAGCCCTAGGTGGTTGTTACTCCCAATTTAATGACCGAAATTACTGTATTTTTAATTTGTCTGACTATGTTCTCTCCAAGAGAGAGGAGTTCTTGCTCTCGTTTGGCTTGGATTTTTGTTTGCCATCCTACAGACCTAAGTATGCAGACTTCTATTTTCCTTTCGAAATGCTTTTTCAGAGACTCAAGGGTTTAAATTTAGTCAATGATTTAAGTGGTTTGCAACAAAAGTTATCGTTTCTCTTACATAAGACTTATACCAGGTTAAAAGTGTCTTGGACCCCGTTCTTCAAGAAAGAGGATTTGAGTATCTTACAGAAACTAGGCAAACGGGATAGTTTGGTTATTTGTAAACCTGATAAAGGAAAAGGTGTGTAATACTAAATAAACAAGACTATATTGATAAGGTTAATAACATTCTTGCTGACAACACTAAATTTCGATCACATGGAGAACCAAACTTCTTGGACATTTACAAAAGAGAGGACAAAATTAATAGATTTTTGAGAAAATTAAAAAATGAAGGTATTTTAGATGAAAACTACATATCAGAAACTATTTGTGACAGGCTCCTCTTTTAGTATTTTATACGAACTCCCTAAGATACATAAGGAAGGAGTTCCTATTAGACCCATTATGGCAGCCTATAACAGCCCTTCTTATACAATATCGAAATACCTAGTATCCAATACTCGGTGAATTTGCTTACAATGATTTCTCACTTAAAAATGGATATGAGTTTCAGAAAGAAATAGTTTTACAAGATGGTGATCTACACATGGCAAGCTTTGATGTAGAATCTCTCTTCACAAATGTGCCTCTAAATGAAACTATCAACATTATTTTAGACAAGATTTTTTATGACGATCATGTAGTTTTTAATGGTTTTAATAGACAACTTTTTAAGACGTTTCTTGAGCTTGCTGTGCAAGACTCTATGTTGTTTTAATGGCCAGCTCTTTTTCGCAGGTCGATGGAGTTGCCTATGGGCTCCCCATTGGGGCCTGTGTCGCCAATATTTTTATGTCTTTTTTTTAGAAAAACAACTTTTTAACTAGTTGTCCAGATATATGTAAGCCTATCGATTATAGACGATATGTTGATGACACATTTGTACTATTCAAGGAATCTTGGCAAGGTGAGATGTTTCTTTGGACCATATCAATAGTCAACATGAAATATAAGGTTCACCATGGAAAAAAGCGAAAAAGAAAACAACAATTGTCTACCTTTTCTAGATATCAATGTAAGCAGAGACAATGGTGATTTTACTACATCTGTGTATCGGAAAAAAACATAC
This sequence comes from Macrobrachium nipponense, assembly GCF_015104395.2. Taxonomy (NCBI): domain Eukaryota; kingdom Metazoa; phylum Arthropoda; class Malacostraca; order Decapoda; family Palaemonidae; genus Macrobrachium; species Macrobrachium nipponense. The sequence goes on along the minus strand of NC_061107.1, from coordinate 31,585,389 downwards.
ACAGGACTCGCTAACAACTACTATAGTTCATGTTTTAAGAATTTTAAATTAAACTCCATTTATACTTTAGTTTATAGGGCCCTTCGATATTCTTCGAGTTGGTCTCTGTTTCATAATGAGATTTTGTTTTTAGTCAATTTTTTCTCACAGAATTCATATCCTAAAAATTTGGTTTTTAACGTAATTAACAGACTACTGTCACAACACTTCTCTAATCCGACACCCTCTTATAATGTCCCAAAGAAAAATATATTTGCCACAATCCCGTTTATTTCGGACAGCAAGTTTTCAACGAACCTTAAACAAATAATTGAACAAGAATTTGGATGCCTTAAGATTCAATTGATTCCAATCAATCCACTCAAGATTGGCGTATTCTTTAACTACAAGGATAAACTGCAGACCTTCATGAGATCTAACATTATTTATAAATTCAAGTGCCTGGGATATCCCGGTATTTATGATGGATCTTGCCGGAGGTTGCTGCAGATGAGATATTGTAGCCATATGGGATACAGTATGCGAACTGGCCAGAGAAACTGGAGTAAACCAGAATTTTCCAATATAAAAAAACCATGCTTCTATATGTAAAAATCGAAGTTAATAAAAAGCATTTCTCCATTATTGGTGGTACAAGCCATAGTGATTACCTAACAACCTTGAGTCTTTATACATCAAACGGCTTGTTCCCTTCTTTGAACTCTAACGTTTCCGCTTCTCTTTATCTAGCATAACTGAAGTCGTAGGTTGGTGTGAAATCTTGGTCATTCGTTCTCCTTCTCCTTTGAGTGGTTTGGTAAGAACTGGGTCTTTTTTACTGTAATCCTTTTTAAGTATATTAATTTTTATATAAAGTACAATAATTTTTTTTTCTTTCTTAACTTTATTTAAAAAAAAATTTTTTTTTAAATATATGTGTAAATTTTAACAATTCTTATGTTATTTTTACAGCTGAAAGATGCACATAGAACATGTGCGAAACGTATCATGTGAAATAAACGTTGGCCTATTTGATGTGTTTTGTGGACCCTGCTGTATGCTTTTATATATATATATATATATATATATATATATATATATATATATATATATATATATATATTATATATATCCTATAAGATCAATGCAGTTGCAGTCCGTATGAACGACGTTTTATAACATTAAATCTCTTTCTCTCTCACTCTCTCTCTCTTTCTTCTCTTTCTCAGTGAAAACAGTCGTCAAAAGTCTATAGAGTATAGACCATAATTTTTTCTCTAAATTTTCGATGGGGAAAAATAAAAGAAAGGAAACGGACATGGGTGAAAGGAGTCATCTTCGTTGTCAGTGGGAACAAAAAGCAACCTGATCAAATTGGCAGAGAGCGGAACCGATTAAACGACTACTTTCGATAGAAAGTTACAACCGTTAAAATATAAATCATTCAAGAAAAGCCGAAGAAGAAGTGAGAACATGACTCGGTTGATAAATCAGTGGATGAAACTAAACAAACAAACAATAGAATGTCAGTGAAATTTGGGAGCTACTTTTTGACTTGTTATTTTCGAGTCACCTATTCCGAGGTGCTCATACTAAACCAGGGCTCTCCAAACTATGGCCCGCGGTCCACATCCGGCCTGCCAAACAAATCCCTATGTGGTGGCCTTGGAAAAATAATTATCGTACGAACTGGCATAGTTGAATTATTCAATGCTGAAAATCTTCTAACTCAATTTCAAATGGAAATGATTGATCTCCAGGCAGATGACAGACTGAAAGATAAGTATAGAGAAGGAAATCTGATTATTGAGTTTTATAAATGCCTGCAGCCAGATCAGTTTGCAAATTTGATAAGTTTGCTTGTAGTTTTTGTGTCCATTTTTGGTACTAACATACTTGTGTGCAAACAAACATTTTCCAAATGAAGTATGTGAAATCTAACTATCGAGCAAATTTGTCTGATGATCATTTAAATAAATTCTTACAATTGGCTCATCTAATCTGGACCTGATTTTAATGAAATTTTGAAGTCAAAACGTCAGTATCATCGCCACACTAATTTGGTTGCATAAAAACTAAAGGCAGGAATCTATTTAGTTTACCCTAATATACAACAAGATATGTTTTAATTTTTCATGTTTATACTCTAATATCTGAGGAAATTAAATTACTGGCACTAATTTGTTTTTTTTTTCCTTTGGCCCGCATAAATGTGGGGAATATATAATGTGGCCCATACATTGAAAAGTTTGGAGACCCCTGTACTAAACGAATAAATAAATAAAAATATATAAATAAATAAATGAAATAAATAAAAATAAATAAAAAATAAAGAATATAAATAAATAAATATAAAAAAGGGATAAATAAATCAAATAAAATACTTTAATTTAAATAAAAAAGAAATAAAATAAAAATTGAAAATAAAAGAATAAAAATATTTTATAAAAATAACTAAATAAATAAATAATTTAAAAATAAAAATAAACAAATAAATTAATTAATAAATAAAAATAACTGAATAAATAAAAGTAAATTAACCAAACAAATAATAAAACTAAGTAAAATAAATTAGAAAAAATAATTTATGAAAATAAACAAATATTTAAAAATGCAAAAATAAATTAAAACAAAAATAAACAAAATAAAAAATACTTAAATAAATAAATAAATGAAATAAATAAATATAAATATAAACATATATATATATATATATATATATATATATATATATATATATATATATATATATATATATATATATATATATATATATATATATATATATATATATATAATATATATATATATATATACAATATATATATAAATATATATATATATATATATATATATATATATATATATATATATATATATATATATATATATATATATATATATTAAAAATTAAATTAGAATAGATAAAATAAATAAAATAGAAATAAATAGAAATAAATAAATGAATAAATAAATAATTATATATAAAAAAAAATATATAAAAATAAATAAAAATAAATAAAAAAAAAAGAATAATCAACAAAAACATTAAATTAAATAAATGAAAACAAACAAACAAAATTAATAAGTAAATAAAGAAATGTAAATGGATACAAATACAAATGAATAAAAAAATAATAAATTAAAAAATAATTGTAAGGAATATAATAAATAAAATTTAAATAAATATAGATAAATTAATAAATAGTAATACATAAATAAATAATGATAAAGAATATAGATAATTATAAATAGATAAAATTCAATAATAATAGATAAATAAATACAAATAAAGGGAAATAAATAGATTAATCAATAAAAATAAATAGATAAATTAAATACAAAAAATGTAAATAAAAATGATTAAATCAAATAAAAAATGAAAATTAAAAAAAATTAATAAAAACAAATAAATAAATAAATATTTACAAATGAGAAAAATAAAAAGATAAATAAATAAAAAGTGAAGATGAATAAAGAAATAAACATTAAACAAAAAATAAAGGAATAAAAAGCAATAAAAATATATAAATTGATAAATAAATGAAGATAAAAAACAAAATAGAAGATATAAATAAAAAATAAATAAATAAATAATAATAAATTAAATAAAAATAAATAAATAAAAATAAAGAAATAATAAAGAAAATAAAATAGATAAATGAAAATAAACAAATAAAAATAAATGAATAAATGTAAATAAATTAAAGTAAATTAAAATAAAGTGAATAAAAAATAAGTAAATAAATAAAATAAATAAATTAAAAACAATAAATAAATAAATAAATAAAAGTAAATAAAATGAATAAAATATATAAAAGAAATAGAAATAAATAATTCAAAGAAATAAAAGAAATTGAAATAAAAAATTAAAAAAAGGACGAATTGAATAAATAAAAAAAAAATAAATAGATATAAATAAATAAATGATTAAAATAAACAAAATCAATAATAAATAAAAAAATTAATAAGCAAAATTAATTAAAATAAATAAGAAAATAAAAGAAAAAAAATAAATAAATTGATAAATCAAAAATGAATAAAAGTAAATAAAAAATATACATAAAATTATAAAAATAAATGTCGAAATAAATAAGTAAATGAAAATAAATAGATATAAATAAAATAAAAAATAAATATATAAATAAATAAATAACAAGAAATAAAAAATATATATATGAAATAAAATAAATAAATAAATAAAAATAGTTAATAAAAATAAATAGGCAAAAAAAAACAATTAAATGAATAATATAGATAAAATAAATAAGTAGATAAATAAATGTGCTAAATAAATAAAAGTAAATTAATGAATAAATAAATAATAAATAAATAAATAAAAAATAAATAAAAAGATAGAAATAAATAAATACACAAAAAATAAAAAAAATAAAAAAAATAAATAATACAAAGTGAAATAAAATATATATAAATAAATAAAAATGAATGAATAAATAGAAATCAGTAAATAAGTAATAATAAATCAATGAATAAATAGAAAAGTAAAAATAGATATATAAATAAAGTAATTTAAAAATGAAATAAATAAAAGAATAAAAAAAAAAATTTTAAATACAGTAAAATAATAGGAATAAATAAATAAATAAAAATTAATAAATGAATAAAAATAAAAATAAAAATAAAAAATAAATACAAATAATATTAGAATAAATAAATTTATAAATAAAAAATAGATCAATTAGAGTAAACAAAATAGATAAATTAAAATTAATAAGAATAAGATTTAGATAAATATATAGAATGACAATAAATAAAACCAAATGAATATAAATAAACAAAAGTAACAAATAAATAAAAATATACGAATAAAAAAAAGTAAATAGATAAATAAAATGAATAAAATAAATAAGAAAAAAAAAAAAAAAAAAAAAAAAAAAATATAATATATATATATATATATATATATATATATATATATATATATATAGATATATATATATATATATATATATATATATATATATATATATATATATAAACAAAAATAGGAAAAAATAAAAGACTAATTAAAAATTAATAAAAGAAATAGAGTAATAAATAATTTAAAAATATAAAATAACTAAATATAAATAGATAAACAAATTAATAAATATATGATGAATAAATAATTAATTAAAAATATTATAAAAATAAATCAAATAATACAATAAATAAAAAATGAAAATAGATAAAATATTTTAAAAATGCAAATTAAAATAAAACTAAATAATTAAAAATGCATAAAGGAATAAAGAAATAAATAATTAAATAAAGTAATCTAAATAATATATGAATAATAATAACAATAAAGGAAAAAATAGATAAAAATAAAATTTAAAATGAAAAAATAAATTAATAAACGGTTTAAAAATTAAAAAATGCAAATAAAGGCATAAGAAATATATTAAATAAAAGTAAAAAATAAAATAAAAATAAATATATAAAAGAAATGAAAAAATAAAATAACAATGAAAAAAATAAATAAAAATAGACAAATAAAAAATATATAAAATGAGAGATACTAAAAATAAATAAATAAATGAAAAAAAATAAATAAATAAAAATAATTGAATGTAAATAAATAAATGAAAATAATAAATAAACAAAAAAAAATAAATAGAAATAAAAAATAGATAATTAAAAAAAAAATATATAAATAAAAACAATAAATAAATAAATAAAAACAAAACAAAATAAATAAATAAATAAAAAAGAAATAAATAAAAATAAATAAAAAAGATAAAAATTAAAAAACAAATAATAAAAATGAAAAATAAATAAATAAAATAAATAAAATAATTTATAAAAATAATAATAACAATTAAATAAATAACAATAAATAAATGGAAATGGAAATAAATAGTTTTAAATAAATAATAATTAAATAAAAATTTTAAAAATAAGATTATATAGATAATATACAGATATGAAATATATAAAAAATAAATAGATAATAATTCAACACATACAATGAATACGTAAATAAATAAAAAAAATAAATATAAATAAATTTATTTTCTTTTTTTTTGGTTTCCTAATTATTTATCTTTTAATTTATCTAGATTTATTTTATTTATTTATTTATTTTTATATACTTTTATTTTATTATTTTTATATAATTATCTTACTTATTTTTATTTATTTTTATTTATTTTTCTATTATTTTTATATTTTATTTATCTTTTAATTTTTATTTTTATTTCTTTATTTATATTTAGTTTATCTATTTATTTATTGTTTGTATTTATATTGTATTTTGATTCATTTTATTATTTAACTTCATTTATTTTTTTATTTACTTACGTATATTATTTAAGTTTATTTATTTATAGTTATATATTTTTTATTTATTTTATTAATTATTATATATTTTGTAATTTCTTTAATTTATATTTATTTTTATTTATTTATTTACTTTCATCTTTTTTGTTTTTTATATATTTTTTATTAATCTACATTTATTTTTGTATATGTATTTTTATTTATGTGTTTATTTATTTTTGTTTATTTCATTTATTCATTTTTTTATTTAATAATTTTCATGTGCTCATGTGCTGTATTTATTTATTTGTTTATATTTCTTTTTTGGTTATTTATTCTATTTACTTTTATTCTTTGAAATTTTTATTTATTCATTTTTCCTTTTATTTATTTATCTATTCTAGTAATAATTTATTTTTATTTGAATTTATATATTTTTTCTATATATATCTATTCTTTATTTTTATATATTATGTTTATATGATTATCTCATATTTATTTATTTATTCATTTTATGTATTAAATTTATTTATTTATTTATTCATTCTTTATTTATTTTATTTATTGATTCATTATTTTTTTACTAATTATTTCTTTTTCCAATTTATTTATGTTTGTCTATTCATATTTATTCATTTATTTATTTATGTTTATTTATTTATTTATTTATTATTTATTTTTATTTATTTATTTATTTATTTATTTTTATTTATTGATTGATTTATTTTTATTTATGTAATCTAATTTATCTATTATTATTCCTTTATTTTTATTTATTTATTTTTATTTATTTATATTTATTTTTCTTATATTTCTAATTAATTTTTTTTATTTTTTTAATTAATTACACTTTTGTCTTTTTTCTTTTATTTTTATTTATTTATTTATTTGTGTTTTTAATTTATTCTTATTTTTTCATTTATTTATTTTCTTTTATTTTCATATCTATTTATTTAATTATTTTTATTTGCTTATTTATTTATTTATTTATTTATTTATTTATCTATTTATTTATTTATTTATTTATTTTTATTTTATTTTATTTTGATTCATTTATTTATTTTTATTTATTTTAATGTATTCATCTTTTTATTTATTTTAATTTATTTATTTTTACTTATTTTTATTTTTTCTTATTTGTTAGTTATTTTTTATATATTATATATTTATTTATATTTTATTATTTATTTATATTATTCATCTGTTTGATTTATTATTTATTAATTTTTTACTTATTTATTTATTGTTATTTATTTATATATTTTATTTCATTAATTTAATTTATAAATTCTTTATTCATTTTTTACTTATTTATTCTTTTTTATTTATTAATTTATCTCTTTATTTATTTATTTAGTGATTTATTTATTTATTTATTTATTTATTATTTATCCATCACTTATTTTTATTATTAACTTATTTTTATTTTTTATTTTATTTATTTGTATATTTTTTTCAATTATTAACTGGTTTTAATTTACTATTATTTATTTATTTATTTCAATGTATTTATTTATTTATTTTTATTTAGTCATTTATTTATGTTGGTATGTGTTTATTTACTTTTTTTATTTATATATTAATTTATTTCTTTTTATTTACTTATTTATTTGTTTGTTAATATCATTTATTAATTATATATTTTTTTTTATTTAATGAATTTTTTTTTTATATCTTTATTTATTTATCTTTATTTATTATTTTTATTTATTAACTTATTTATTTATTTATTTATATTCACTTACTTTTATCCATTTAATCATTTATTTATTTCTATACTTTTATATTTATTTATCTATTTATTTTATTTATTTATTTTCATTATTTGTTTGTTTTTATTATTTTAATTTTCAATTATATATTTTTATTTTATTCTTTAATTATCAATTTTTATTTATCAATTTGTTTCTATTTATTTATTTATTTTCATTTCTTTATTTCATTATTTATTTATTTTTATTTATCTCTATATTTTTTTAAGTAATAAATTTTTTATCCTTTTTATTTTTATTTATTTAGTATATGTTTATTTTTTTATTTATTTGTTTGTTTATTTATTTACTTATTTATTTTTGTTTATTTATTTATTTATTTATTTCCCTTTTTTATTTTTTTTATTTTATCTATTTAATTTATTTTTATTTATTTATTTTATTTATTTACTTTTTTGCTTTTATTATTTTTTTTATCAATTTTATATATCTATTTTATTTTCAAATTATATATTTTTTTTTATTCTTTAATTATCAATTTTTATTTATTTATTTATTTATATGTTTATTTATTTTATTTATTTGTTTGTTATTTATTTACAATTATTTATTTTGTTTATTTATTTATTTATTTGTTTTATTCATTTATCCCTTTTTATTTTTTTTATTTTTATCTGTTTATTTATTTTTATTTATTTATTTTTATTTATTTATTTTTGCTTTTTTATTTATTTTTATCTATTTATTTGTTCATCATGATATATTTTTTTATTTTTATTTATTTATTTTTAGCTATTTTTATATATTTATTATTTTTATTTTATTTATTTATCTATTTATTTTTATTTATTTATTTTTTATTTTTATTTAATATTATTGTCTTTATTTATTGATACTTGTTGTTTAGCTATTTTTCATTTATTTTATTTATTTTTATCTATTTATTTTATTTTTTTATCTATTTTTATTTATTTTTCTATTGTTACTTATACGTTTATAATTATTTATTTTTGTTTGTATTAATTATTATTTATTTATTTATTTTATTCACCTATTTATTTATTTATATGTTTATTTTATTTATTTATTGATCAGTATTTAATACCTTTGTTTATCTATATATTTTCTTATTTATCTTTTATTTATTTTTATTTAATTTTACTTAATAAAATTTTTTATTTATTATTTATTTATAATTGTTTTTATTTTTTACTTATTTACATATTTTCATATATTTTCATTTACTCATTTTATTTATTGTTCTATTTATTTTATTAATTATTTCTATTTATTTCTATGTATTTTTGTTCGTTTAATTTTTTTTATTAAATTATTTATTTTATTTCATTTATATATTTAATTTATTTATGTTTTATTTATTTAATTTTATTGTATTTTATTTATTGTTATTTTATCAATTATTTCATTTTTATTCATATTAGTTGTTCATGTTCATTTATTTCATTTATTTTTTATTTTTGTATTATAATTATTTATTTATTTACTTATTGTTATTTATTTATTTGAATTATTTTTTTTACTTCTTATTTATTTTTTATTTATTTGTTTATATATTTATTTTTTCTTTATTCATCTATTTATTCTTATTTCCTTATTAATTTTTAGAATTATTTATTCATGTTTTAAGTATTAATTTATTCAATTATTTTTTTTTGTTTTATTTTTTTTTATTTATTTTCATCTATTCATTTTATTTATATGTTCTTACTTTTTATTCTTATTTTTCTTTATGTTTTATTCTATATATTTTTATTTCTAATAATTTATTGTTATCGATTTTTTATATACATTTATTTATTTATTTTTAACTAGTTATTCAATTTCATTCATTTATTTATTTTCATTTATTTTTTTATATTTTTTATTTTCTTTATTGATTTTTTTATTTAATTATTTCTTATTTTTTATTTGTTTATATATATATTTTATTTATCTTTTATTTTTACTTTTTTATTTATTTACTTTTTTATTTTTTTTATTTATCTTTTTATTTGTTTACTTTCGTTTATTTAATTTAATAATGTTTATTTTCATTAATTTTATTTATTCTCTTATCTTTATTTATTTTTTATAAATATACTTCTATTTATTTATTTTTTATGTATTGTTATTTATTTATTTCATATTTATTTTCTACTTTTATTTTTTTAGTAATATTTCTTTTATTATTTTTATTTATTTATATCTACTTATTGTATTTGTTTATTATTAATTATATATTTTTTATTGATGTTTATTCATTTATTTTTTGTTTATTCATTTATTTTTCATTTATCTTTATTTTTATTTATTTATGTTTCATTTATTTTTTTTTTTTCATTTTTATATATTCATTTCTCTTTACTTATTTATTTATTATCATTATTTATGTAATCATGTTTTTTATGATTATAATTCATTTTTATTTATTCATTATTTTATTTATCTATTTATTTTGATTTACTTTTTCTATTCATTTATTTTTATATTATTTATTTATTCATTTTTCTTAATTTTTATTAATTCTTTTATTTTCTTATTTTTTATTGCTATTTATATTAGTATTTGCTCTTATTTATTTTTTATGATTTAAATTTATTCATTTTTATCTATATTTATTTATTTATTTGATTATTATATATTGGAATTTTTTCGTTTATTTTTACTCATTTATTTATATCTATTTTCATTTATTTCGCTTCTTATTTTTTTATATATTTATTTTTATTTATTTTTATTTATTTTTCATTTTTCTATTTTCATTAATATATTTTTATTTTTATTTATTTATCCATTTTATTTTTATTTATATTTTTATTTATTTTATTTTGTCTCATTTATTTATTTAATTTAATTTTTTACTTATCTTTATTGATTCATTTATTTTTTTTATCTCATAATTTCTTATTATTTTATTCTTTTATTCATTTCGTACATTTATTTATTTGTTTATTTATTTTTCACTTATTTATTTTTATTCATTTTTTAATTATTCTTATTCATTTTCTATGGATTTCTATTTATTTTTAATTATTAACTAATTTTTTATTTATTTTTCCTTTCTATTTTCATTTTGTATCTATTTCTCTTTATTTATTTTTTCTATTTATTTTACTATTTATTTATTTATTTTATTTTCTCAGTTATTAATTATTCATTTTTATTTATTTAGTTTCATTTAGTTATTTATTTTTACTTTTTTATTTATGTGTATATTTTAATTCATTTATTTATTTTTATTTACTTATTTATTTATCTATTCATTCATTATTATTTCTGTATGTTCTTTATTATTTCTTTTTTTAAATTTATTTATTTCTATTTATTTATTTATCTTTATTCATTTGTATTTATTTATTTTTATTTAATTAATTATTTTTGTTTATTTATTTTCTATTTTATTATTCAATAATTTATTTTTATTTATATATTTTTATTCATTTAGTTATTTATCTATTTTCATATATTTTTTTGTTTTTCATTTTCATTTATTTATTTATTGTTATTAATTTCTATTTTTTCATTATTTTTAATTATTTTATTTTTCTATTTTTATTTATTTATTTCTATATAATGTTATTTATTATTTATCTTTATTTTATTTGCTTTAGTTTTATTTTTATTATTTATTTATTTATATATTTTTACTATTTTTATTACTAATTATTTATATTTATTTTACTATTTTTATTATTTATTTTCATTTATTATTTATTTATTTTTATTTATTTTATATATATTTTTATTTATCTTTTTATCTGTTTAATTAAGTATTTTTATTAATTTATATATTTATGTTTATTTTTATTTGTTTATTTATTTTCATTTTTTATTTATTTATATTTCATATTTATATATATTTATTTATTTATTTATATACTTTTAGCTATTCATTTTTATTTATTTTTTGTTTATTTGTTTTATATTTTCTTTTTATTATTAATATATGAATTTATTTATCTTTATACCTTTTTTATTTATTCATTTATTCATTCATTTATTTATTATTATTTATTAATATATTTTTATATTTATATTTTATTTTATATTTTAGATTTATTTACTTTTATTTATTCATTTTTGTTTCTTTATTATTTATTTTTTCATTAATTATTCATTTCTATTATTTATTCATTAATGTATTTTTATTTCTTTATTTCTTTACTTTGTTAATTGTTATTTATTTTCAATTATTAGTTAAATTATCTTTATCACTATTTATTTTTTTATTTATTTTATATTTTTTTCATTATTATTTGCGAATGTTCTTTAATTTATTTATTTTTTGTTTTTATTTATTTATTTACTTACATTTATTTATTTTTATTTAAACTTTAAATATTTATTTGTATTTATTTATTTGCTATTTTTTATTCATTTAATTTATTATTTATTTATATAGCTATGCTTATTTAATTGTCTTATTGGATGGATGATTTTTTAAAAATCATTTCGAAAATCGATGTAAGTAACTTAAATCTTTTAAAAAAGAATGCAATTTTAGTACCAATATTTTAAACTTTTCCAGTTATCTTATGGGAAATTTTGTTACAACATTCAGGGATTTGGCTAACGTCCAACAAAAGGCATCTCCCAAGGACACTGGGTTTACCAAATCCCATGCCAGTACTGTGACCAATCTTACATCGGATTTACAGGTAAATCACTATCCCCAGAGATTAATACAACACAAACGGTCAGTTAGGTATAGACAACAGAACTCAGCTATTTTCAACCATATAAATGAACATAACCATAGAATAAACTGGAATTTGTTCACATGTAATTTATAGCAGCAATTGCCGGTACAAGAGTCAAATGACGGAATCGGCCTTAATAAAAGAGAAGCAGGTAATGAACATCTCAAAAGGCGCGTGATTTCAGATACGATCGACAAGATTTACATTCAACCAACGCTTCCAAGAAGATTAAGGAAGATTATCAACGGGGTGACCTAAATTGGCTTGCCTGTGGATGGGACCTCTTGGTATAAATACCACTTTTTCTGTAAACTTTTCTCATTCATATACCTAAAGAGAGAGACAGCAGTCTCTGAAATATAGTACTTTTCTCTCAATATTTTGGTGTTTTTATGGGCTCCTTTTATTAGATATATATATATATATATATATATATATATATATATATATATATATAAATGTATATATATTATATATATATATATATATATATATATATATATATATATATATTGTTACGATGTGCCAAGTATCTGGTTACCATTTATCAATTATTACCTCACCAAAAGCCAGACACCTGAACCCTCATAACACGTTTAAACGACTGAATACCCTAAAGGCAACAGTGATCCCTTAACACTTACCAGTATTGCAGAAAATCAGACTAAGTTCATCAAAACCGGTGTGAGGTAATCTTGTAAGTAATTGAATTAATCAAAGGGCATCACTCCATCAACAACTTTAAAACTCTAAGTATTTACCTGATTTCAGAAGTCTAAGTACTTCCCTTGGTTCTAAGTCACTTCAAATAAATTGAAGGAAAGCAAATCAATTACCACTCTATGTTTCTGCCTAACATAAATATAATCATAATTAACTATACTGGTTAAAGACAGAGAACACACTTATAACAATTTTAAATACAAAAATTTATTATCAAATTCAATATTTATAAGTGAAATTCACAATATCAGGGAAAATTACTGTTTACTTGAAAAACAAAGTAAAGTTTAATTAATTCTTGAATCAAATTAAGTATAATTAAATCAAAATTAATTATTACAAAATTCAAGAAAATTAATTCAATCAAAATTCAAAAGTATTAGGCAATAATTGAACATCTGAAATTAATTCACAAGTGCTAAACAACAATAAATCTTGAAAAGAATTCTAAGTAAATGCAAATTAATTCACAAGTGTTAAATTTAATTAAATGTGCAATGATAAAGCAATGAAAATAATTAAGTCAATTAAATTGTGAATGCAAATGAAAATATAAAATAAAAAGACACACTTCAATAAGAAATTGAACAAGTGCACAAACAATGGAACAATCACAAACACAAAAATACGCAATGTGTAAAAGTGTAAATGTTTTCACTCAAAACCTTGTAAACATCAGTTTTTACCAAACCTTCGTAAACACCTGTTATTAGTTATTAGTTAACCACACTTCCTATCCATTATTAGTTAAACACAATTCCTATCCATTATTAGTTATTAGTTACCAAACACTTTTCCCATTAACTTTTAGTTATTAGTTGCAACTAATAAAATATAACACTTTACCTTTTTGGTATACCAACTTCTTTCTTTGCTTGCAATCTTGTCTTACACAATTTCACAAAAACCAGGCGCCGTTACAAAATGATGTTTGTTCAGATTCCACACAAAAAAGAAATTAAATAACACTAAATAAACTCTAAGAAATATCAAATATGAAATTCTCACAATTACGAGTGACCAATTTACGTTACGTTAATATAATCTCGATGTCGAGCGAGAGAGAGAGGAGAGAGAGAGAGAGAGAGAGAGAGAGAGCGAGAGAGAGAGAGATCTGACTGCCTCGAGGTCCTAAGATAGAATAAAATCTCTTCCTTTACGGAAAAGGTGGAGAGGGCAGATGACACAAATGTATTTGTCACGAATGCTTCCAGAAAGTTGGAAATCTGATGCAATCTCACATACAAAATGTGCAATTCCCACGTGGGACTTGACAAAGACATACGCGTACAAGACGAGTCTGTTAAAAAAAAAGACGTACTCTACTCGATCAAAACGGAGGCTGAGCGACAATTAAGATTGACATATTTTGATAACAACGCAAGATTCTAGCTCGCTCGCTATCAAACGCATTGACAGAATAGGGAAGCAAACGGAGATCTCTGAGTTCCTCTAATCTCACACTGTTGGACATAAAAGTTGAACATTCGTAGTTTCAAAAAGACAAAGTAAAAATCTCTCTCTTTTCACGTTATATATATATTCTTTTACATTAAGTAATGCGAAATCTGAACACTACATTTAAAACATCCTATTCTAAGCTATTCTAGGAATCTGAAAAAATGTTACATGACATTTCAAAGAGGGGAAACATGCATTTTGAAAGTAGCAATACTAATAATATATATATATATATATATATATATATATATATATATATATATATATATATATATATATATATATATATATAAATAGGTAAATAAAAAAGGGTAAATATATATATATATATATATATATATATCATATATATATATACGTATATATATTTTAACCATAGATTCTTCTATTTTTTTAAAAGGTAGCAATGGATCGTGCGTCTAGGCACTGGCAATAACATCCAACATCCACTTCCTCTCACTCCAACACTAACACACCCCCCTCTCTCTTTCGTGTATTGTCATTTCCTCATGGAAGTCAGTTCACTTGCTAAGTAAAGGACGTTTGAACATCGAAAGATCTCGCGGATACTCCGTTGTTTATTTTCCTTCGTGGCATATACCTATATATATATATATATATATATATATATCATATATATATTATATATATATATATATATATATATATATATATATTATATTTATATATATTATATATATATATATATATATATATATATATATATATATATATATATATATAGTATATATATATATAGATATATATATATATATATATATATATATATAGATATATATATATATATATATATATATATATATATATATATATCTATATATATATATATATATATATATATATAGACATATATATATATATATATATATATATATATATATATATATATATATATGTCTATATATATATATATATATATATATATATATATATATATAGACATATATATATATATAATAAAAAAATATATATACTATATATATATATATCTGCAACTGATCTATCCCTTGGAAAACGGAGTCTTGATAGAAAGAGTAAAACCAGCACTTGTACATAAAACATCCTTTATTTTCTTATGACTACCGGTTTCGGAGTAACTGTCTCCATCATCAGGTCTATACAAAAACACAGAAAGAAGAAAAAAAAATTAAAAATCACTAAATTACGATCGATCATTAGAATGAAGAAATGTTACACAAAGGTTACATTGTATATATAATTTTTAAAAAAAGTAATGTACAAGCATAAAAAAGGGAAAGGAAGCAATATTTTTAAAAAAAATAAATAAATACCTGCATCATGAAGGCATACAAACACACACTAAAAATTTAAAAACACAGCATCTCCGTGGACCTCTCGTTGTTACTGAGGGAAGGTTTCAACTTTAAAGTGTAGAGACTTTCTACTATTGCCAGTTCCATGGGGGCCACTCGACTAGAGAGAATGGAAAATGAATCTAACCTTAGAGGGTGATCACTATTTTCTGCGTGATCCCGTATGGCACTGAATGGTGGTTTAGCTAACAGCCTGTTTGTCCTAACTGATCTTCCCAAGTGTTCAAACCATCGTACGCGTGCTTGGCGCTTTGTTTTCCCCACGTAAATTGCATTACACGCATTGCACTCGTATTTATATACAACATGAGACTGTAGTTCTTGGGGTACGATGTCTTTGTACTTGAACAAACCACCAATAGTATACTTAGGCTTGAACACTACCCTAAAATTAACTTGAGGATAAAATTCTCTTAAAAGTTTTAGTAGTCTTGTTGTTAGTTGTTAGAGTCTCAGGAGGCTTAGGAAGACACAGTACAGGTTTCTTACTTCATTAACACACTAATAAAATAGACATAAGAAATAAAAGTTAAGTATATGACTATGAATCGAAGTGTGAGCCAGTGATTTCTGGTACTCCTGCCTCTCAGGAGGCTTTGCCGGGTGTACCTGGCACTCCCGCCCTCTCTAGAAGCTGCACCAGCTGTAAATGGTGCTCTGATGCTTTGGAAGATGCGCCAATTTCCGATCCCCACACCCCTCCTCAGGTAGCGCCAGCTTTTGTCTGATGTTCCTGAGACTGATAACCCTCTGAAAAGGAAGGCAGCCATAAACAATCAGTCTCCTTCCAGAAAAAAGGAGCAAGTCAGTAAGCTGAAAGCTCTTTAAAAAGGCTCCAATTTAACTGCCTCTAAAGGGAAGTAGAATTCATGATTTTCTTCCAGTGGAACTGACTGTCAGGGATTAAGAGCTAAATGGGAAGAAAATTTAAGGCTGCTCATATCAAAGGGGGTGTCTCCTGGTTGTATAGCTCCGCAGGAGACAATGATTGCGTAATAATATGTGCCCCAGCCAAGAGCGTATACCAGCCTTATCACTCCACCCTATAACTTAAATATGAAGCCATGAGGGTGCCGTTTTGTATGTTCGAAATGGCACCCCACAAAATCCCATTAGTATCCAATCAGCATTGCAAGTGATAGGTGTGAAGATCCATTCACAAAGAAAATATACAGTATGCTCTCTCTATCTACCACCTAGTGAAGTCTTCCCCATCAGTGAATTTAAATCTCTTATTCAACAGTTACCACGTCCTTTTGTTCTTTTGGGAGATATGAATAGCAGAAACCCTCTCTGGGGTGACATCGTCACCAATCAAAGAGGAAGGTGCTTAGGTTCCATCATAGAAGATGAAAATGTGGGGATCCTCAACTCTGGGGAGTCTACGCATTTTCATGTTCAAACAGGCATGTTATCAGCAATTGATTTATCTATATGCAGTAATGACTGCCTCATTGATGTTAATTGGAGAGCTATAAATGACCATTTTCAAAAAGTGGCGAGTGTAGCATCAAATCCTCCATCTTCAAGGCTACCTAAATGAAACATTGGTAAAGCTGATTGGGCAACATTCCAGGAGCACAGCTCAATAGATGACTCTGCTGATGACTTTCCCTGACTTTTTTAATACAATAACGTTCTCTCTGGTCTTCAATCTATACCTAAGACTTCGGGCATATTTATCCATCCGACCAGTTCCCTGGTGGACTCCCGTAAACGCCAGGAAACTCATAGAACTATGAGATCTGCCTTCACCAGATACCGCAGACGAAAATGTGAGTATTACCGTGTTGAATTTCGAAAAGCAAGAGCTCATTTTCGCATCGAAATAAAAAAAACCACAAAAAGAATCTTGGACGATCTTCATATCTTCACTAAATTCGAAAACTCCTCTGACTCTAGTTTGGGAGAGAGTTAGAAAAATAGCAGACAAGTTTACTCCTCATTAACCTCCAGTTATAAAGATCAATGGTTGTGAGGAAGCTGAACCGCGCTTAGTGGCAAATGAGTTTGCTAATCATTTTGCTAGTGTTGCGAAGAAAGATGATGATAGACCCTGTTCAGCTCAAAGACGGATAATGGAACAGGTCGAAATTGATTTTAATACATTAAGACATGAGAAATACAATGTTCCTTCTACTATGAGAGCATTTGTATCGACCTCGAATAAATATAATGAATCAGCTCCTGGACTGGATGATATAACATATTCAATGAGAAAGCATACCCCTGATTTTCGAAAAGCAGTTAACTATAAGAGAGCAATTTAACATAAATTAAGGCGAAGCAAAAATATAAGTTATAAAAATTATTTCAATTTACAATTAAACTGAAAAAATTATGACAATTAACAATAAGAGTAATGACTGGCGAAGAGGATGATCCTGGTCGAGGTTTCAAACCTTGGAAAAACTTAAGCGCGGACGTTCTCTCTCTCTCTCTCTCTCTCTCTCTCTCTCTCTCTCTCTCTCAGTCAGAGAACCTGCATTCGGTCCGCACTATTGCCCCTTATATTTTCCGAAACATCAGAAGGATCTGTAACCCTTTTACTTTACGAACATATTATAAACTTGAAATGCAAGGGGCTACAAAACATAAATGTGTGCATATATGTATGCTTAGTCTTGAAACAAGCCTTGAACGGTAAGTGAACTATAAGGAAATATAAAACCTCATATCAATAAATTAAGGTAACATCAAATTTACTCCTTAAATTATCATTAAATTTCGAAAAAACCTGACTGAAGTAAATTTAACTAATGACTGTATCAATGATAAAAGTTAAACGTAATATAAGACCCTTCCGACTTATTATATATATATAGATATATATATATATATATATATATATATATATATATATATATATATATATATATGGGGTTTGGTTGCTATACACTCGATATACTAATAACGTAACTATTGTTAAATGTTTTACAAAGCAAATGCACCATACATATTGCAAACCTTACCTCAACAAACAGCCAGTCATTTAGGTCCATAATAAAGCAGTGACGAAGGTAGTGGTGACGATGGAAGTCTTCTAGAGAGCTCTTGAGCAGTACCTAGGTATGAGATGTTGAAGACGACGACGTTCATCCACGAGAAGTTAAGTCCAGAGCCACGGCTGTCAATCTAAAGTGTGACAGCCATTGCCTCTTGGCTGAAACAAATTTCTTCCATTCCGGAGAAGGCTGCTTTGGTGCTGTAGCTTAGGCTGAACTCTCCGTACTCCTTCTTCAGGTCGCTCACGGCCGACAACGGTTTCTAAGCCTAGTGTGAGGTGGCGAACAACCTGGCAAACTTAAAATGGTTCAGGAATGGCTCGTTACTTTGCCATTGTCCTAGGAGGTAGTTAGGTAGGTTTCAAATAAAATGAATTTGCTTTTAATATAAAAAAGAATCAAACTATTCCTGACCAAACATTAATTAACATAAAAACTACAACCAAACTCAATACATATATGTCAAAAATCAAATGCGCACTAATGGGCATTTTTCTACACCTGAAAATACCAGACTTTTCATATTAAGCCTTATTGGCAGAGAATGACCGAAAACATATTTTCCCCAAGCTTTGGGAGAAGTTTAAAATTACAGCCATTTGTGAACCATGAAAAGATCCATTCAAGACAGAAAATTGTCGTCCTATTGCATTGACATCTTGTTTGTGTGTAAGATCATGGAAGAAATAGTGAAACACTGATTGATGTGGTACTTGGAAAGAGGGTAAATATCTGTCTCCTGCTCAGTGTGGTTTCCGAAGTATGCACTCCCACAACTGACGTATTGGTTCGGATGGAATCTTCAATATGTGAAGCTTTTGCCAACAAGCAGTATCACATCACTGTCTTCTTTGACTAGAGAAGGCTTATGATACAACATGGAGATATGGCATTTTGAGGGGTCCTTTATACCTGAGTAGGCAATTGCCGTTCTTTATTAAGGTTGTTTTAGAAAATAGGTTATTTCAGGTTCAGGTTGGAGCAACAATGTCAGATGTATTCAATCAAGAAGAAGGAGATACCACAATCACGACACCATTCCTTCTTTTTTCCTGCTTCTTTCTTCTCCTCCTTCCTCCTTCCCCCTTCCCTTCTTCTTCTTCTTCTTCTTCTTCTTCTTCTGCTGCTTCTTCTTCCTCCTTCTTCCTTCGTTCTTCTCTCCTTTTTTTTCTTCTTCTTTTCGTGTCCCCAAAGATGGAAACTTCGACAGTCTTCTCTGGTCTTCGCGACTCTGCTAGCTTCTGTCTAAGTCTGAATGGAAGTATTTTTTGCTGTCTGTCTGTCAGTTTTAGTAAAGGCCTCTCTTCTCCAGTTCTGTTGCCAGAAGAATCGAATAAGAGCTGATTTTAAACTATGTAAATTCAAAAGATGTTTACGGGTAAAAAAATGAAGCGTTTGTGAAACAATCTTATGTTCAGAATTAATACTGTGAGGGTCTCGACAGAGAGAGAGAGAGAGAGAGAGAGAGAGAGAGAGAGAGAGAGAGAGAGAGAGAGAGAGAGATCTGCTTCCTCAGTTTGATAGCTAATAAGTCTTAGAGAATTTCATGATTCATATTTCATATCAAGCAGAAAAATACAATTAATACTTCAAATAATAGATAATATTCTCCATAGTTACAAGATACTGCCAGTGAATTTAAATGTTATTTGAGTCCCTAAAGATATGATTTCATACTTATTTAATACCAGTTTATTCCAAATCAAATAAATTTTTCAGGTGACGAATTAAGTGCTGTTTTAGTCAGGTTTCCCATTTAATGACATCTTGGAAACATTTGCAAAACGACTCATAAAAATTTTGCAAAAATATTTTATTTTAATTTCATGGTAAAATCTACCATTTTTAAAGGTTTGATTTTGTTAATAAAGAATTCTATATGATTTAAGGATTGTAAATTGTATATTTATTGACTTCTTGAATATGATTTAGTGTTTTAGTCTAAATTTTCTGTCAAATTTCAAAGATTGCCTGACAGTCTGTTTTACCAAACTACGAAGGGAAAACACCTTTAAGATTTCTTACTTTTATTAAAAACTCTCCATTACTGATAGCTTTTGATATAATCATATATAGTATTTCAATGGTATTCTTAAATATCATTAAGTATTTATAATGTATACTTCATGTTAGATTTTCCTATAGTTTTGACAATAGTTGTGTGCTGTCACACGTCAGAATTTTAATCGTTGCTGTATGATGATTTTAAAATTGATTAATTTTAGCTTCTTTAGCCAAAAACAAAGCATAATCTTGAGACCAAAGAAAATAAGAATGATTTGACTATATATATCTCATATTAAAATAGTTAATATTCGTTGTTATTTTCAGTAAAATCGAACGGGTAGATGTTTATGTCAACAAATAAAGTTGTTGTGGATCTTTAGTCGTTTTTTTTAGTTACTTAAAGTGCCATATTTGGTGGCTATAGCGTCGCAGGGCCCGTGAATTTCCTGAAAACTGCTGCTAAAGTTAATTTGAACGTTCAGCAAATGCTTTTTGCTTGATGAAATAAAACAAAGCAAATGCTTTTGCTAGTAGCAAATGCTTACAGCTAATACTTAAGTTCAAGCAAATGCTTAGAAAGGATCAGCAATTGCTTCATTTCCTGTGAATAAAACCTAGCAATTGCTTATGCTTCGAAGCAATAGCTTACAAAAAGTTCAAGGCAGCTCATGAGGTGCTTGAAGCTCCAGTGAACCTCACATGATGGCAGATTTTCTTTAAATTTGTTAAAGGAAAACTCATCAAAATTGCTGAATGGTGTTATATAATTGTGTTTCTATTGTGTGTAAAACACACACACAACACACACACACATATATATATATATATATATATATATATATATATATATATATATATATATATATATATTATATATATATATTACATACATACATATATAAATTTAATAGTATATATATATATATATATATATATATATATATATATATATATATATATATATTATGTATAATATAGGTCTTTATGTATACCTATATACATCATTTATTTATATATACACTATAGTTATATATATGTATGTATGTATATATAGATATATATATATATAGATATATATATATATATATATATATATATAGATATTTATATACATATATAATATATATAGTAAGTACATTGGTATACACACACACACACACACACACACATATCTATATATATATATATATATATATATATATATATATATATTTATAGATAGTATATATATATATATCTATATATATACATTTTATTTATGGATAATAAGATCTCTACCTAAGCAGCAGATAAAAGAACTGCAAAACAGTCCTTAACTACTACAACAAGTACCACAAAACACTTCCTACCATTTTCCTATTGCGATATAGTAATTAATATTAGAACTTTTGGGTTTTTATCACATAATTAGTCAGCACATCTACGCTGTTTTAAAAAATT
The DNA here is from genome assembly GCF_015104395.2 of Macrobrachium nipponense. Classification (NCBI taxonomy): domain Eukaryota; kingdom Metazoa; phylum Arthropoda; class Malacostraca; order Decapoda; family Palaemonidae; genus Macrobrachium; species Macrobrachium nipponense. The sequence goes on along the minus strand of NC_061107.1, from coordinate 31,562,746 downwards.
ACATCTAGTAAGGAAATTCACACTCCACCAGATAGTATGTAACAAAGGCGAAAGCTAACATTTATTTCAAGAATTATTTATATGGTATTGTTCCATATTTAATTCAAAATAAACTCATTCTGCTGAAACGACCGGTAATCAAGCCAAAATTAACCAGAAAACTCAAATGAGCTCAAGTTCTGTGTTTATCCATATACCGGTTAAGAATGTCTACAACAAATGAGTACCACGTGGCTGGGTCTCTAAGCAAAAGCTCGGAATCCGTTTAGCAAAAGGTAGCAAACGCTGATCATTTTTATTCATAAGACTTTAAGCAATTACTTTTTGCCTAAGCTTCTGCTACCTTTTGCTACTCAAGCTTTTGCTTTTTCTTTCAAGCTTTTGCTTTAAGCAAATGCTTATTTTTATTCATCAGGCTCAATATTCATTTTAAACTTACGATATATAAGTGTCCATAAATAATACATATAATATTAATTGCATTCTAATTTTTAATTACGTTACCTTTGTTTTTTTAAGGCTCGTTGTTGCTAATAATATGTGAAGTATGTAGGAGGTAGCAAAGGGGGATATCTTTCTAAAGTTGTGGATGATTTCAGTGTGGAGGTTCTGGCGTACGGACGAATAAGTTAAGTGTCGCAATTATTATTTATTTATTAAATATATTTGTTATGATTTATTAACTCTTTATGTCATTATTATCTTCGAATTTCGATTTTTTTTATTTCTGGGCTTTCTAAAAGTGTCTTTCCCGAGTTTTCCCCCGTTGCTATAGCAACCATGCACCTTATTACGTCAGTTTGTGTTTACGTGAAAAATTACGTCTCTTCGATGGGAGTTCAGTTCAAAAGTAACAGTAGCATGTCCTTGTATTTTCTGTAAATTCTTAGTAATTTAAGATATATAGACATTTCTGTGTTTTTAAAGATGCGGAGAGGAGTAATTTCATCCGCCGAAAATAAGACAGAAATGACATGAGGACTAAAAGCGCGAGTTATAGGTAGGAGGCTAAGAAACCATGTCCCAAGATGTCAGCCCAGAGGTTGGTGTCTTGGTCTTATTTAATCAAGTGGGGCGACAGTTGTAATTTTAAGAAACCTAAGTACATCATTTGAACATAATAATAATACTGGCAAGAACCATATTACACCAGTGATTAGGGTAAATCACCACGGCAGGCCAAACAGGCCACCTACAATCAACGCTTGCCACCCTCCGAAAAAGTACATTATAACGCGTCCTGACACCGGAGATGGGCATCAGTCGCGACTTGTTGTTGGTGAGAAACGGAGCTAAAGACCTCTACTCTCCTTTCGAAGTAAGTATTTTCTCCAAAGTTAGAAATTAAGGCCAAATTTTAAGATTTAAACAGGGGGTACTGAAAAATGGCGTCCACGGCAGTGGAAATCTCACCAAAACGCTTTAGAAATTTTTACTTACAACTAAAAATGTTTCGAAGATTGACGCCATCTCGATGTTTACGGAGTCGCTTATGTCAACAAACTTTCCATTTCCTGTGATAAATCCGCACACCACTTGTACCCACAGACGCTGGAGCACTTTCATCACAACAATCGAAACACGATTTCTCACCAACAAACAAGTTAGGAGTAAACAGCTGTTTTGGTAGAAGATGATGAGAAGCGTGCTCTTAGCTAATTTTTAAATAAATAGTAAAACATCAATATTTTACATATTTATGATGATTAATTTGAAAATATTCGTTATTGAAAAAGTAACTCGACTCTGACTCAAATTTAAGTAATTATTTTTCTGAATTAGAACGTTCTTTTAAGTTCTGTATTATGACGTCACGACATCTTGACTTCGTACCTATTGTAAATAATTGCTATACTCAACTGTCTTGCAGAACAGTTTACCAGTTATTCATGCAGATTGTTATCAGCTATACATGTAATAGTTATAATCGTAATGCACAATATATCTTTATTATTTACTTTTTGGATATATGAAGATGTTTTACTGCTGGATTACCGCCGTAGTGTGACGCAATCGTTTTCGGTCCCTGGGCCTCTGTCTGTTTTCGCACCATAAGAAATTATGGGGCCGAATTTGCAATGACCAGAAAGTCGTTAAAAGAGGAAAGTTAGCATTGTTGAGGGGCATATGTTTGACTGAGAAAAATACAAATTTATTCAATAGCTAGCTTGTAAAAAATACTTGGTTATTAAAACTTGATTGACAACTAAGCAGCATGTCTACTATGGGTTTCAGAGACAGTGCAAGCACGTTTTTGGGCAATACCTATTTCTGTAACGAACACTCGTAACAGAACGAGATTTTTCTATAGTGCATTACCCCAGGCCGTAATTTATAAGGGTATCGTGAATCACTAATCGTAAAGAATAACTACACTTGTCCTTGTACTAATAGACAAAAACTCCATTATCCAGAAATGGATAGGAACACCAGTAAACAGCTCCACCTACCCTCTCCCCCCACCTCCACCGCCACCCTGTCCTTCTTCCTTCCTTCACCTTCCCTTCTTTCTCTCTGAAAGTTGTTGCAGTTTAAACTTATTTTCTATGATTTTTCCATCTATCTATATAATAATAGTAGTTTACATTGGTGGATATAATCTAACGATTCACTCGGTTGTTACCTGCCCATTGACTGATATATTTATACACTGATCCACTCAACTCTCTCTCTCTCTCTCTCTCTCTCTCTCTCTCTCTCTCTCTCTCTCTCTCTCTCCCCCCACTCTCTCTCTGTTTCTTTATCGTAATTCGAAAAATTGAACAAGAAAATATATTTCATACTTGTATAGCATTAATTAAATACTTTCAAGTGTTTAATTCAGTCGTAATGATGAATGTAGTGCATCTACTAGTGCTCGCAAAAATAGTTAAGCAGGACATATGTAAAATTTAAAAAATAAGAGAGAGAGACAGAGACAGAGAGAGAGACAGAGACAGAGAGAGAGAGAGGACGGAATAGGAAGGGACATTAAAATACCTGGAAATGAAAATCCCTATAATCCAATAATTATAGCCTCAGGGTTTGTCTCGAAAACCACATTCAAAGGTCTGTCACACAAGTATAAAGTGTTTTGAAAATTTGGCAGACATGTCTTCCTCATAGCGTATAGTGTTGCTGATGAATGAGGTTGTGTTGTTTATTGTTAATTATTAACCTCCTATATACCCTACATGGTTGGGGCACCCTTTGTAAGCAATGCGGGTTTTTTGTGTTGGGTAAATATTTTGAGAGGGTCGGGAAGAATCCGTGCGTGCGCTAATTTTCATCACGAAGACATGTTTTAAACAATAATAGCCACTTGATTTATGTTTCATTTGTTCCGACTAAGTACAAAAACCGTGCGGTTGTCTAACAAAAGGATATCCGCGGGAACGCGCCGCCGCTACCGCATACAAAGAGTTCAAACTTGAATCGCTGTACCTGGGTCTGGGGTAACTGCGCGGGGTGAGCCCGGGCCAGCTTGGGTAGGTCATTGTGATACCATTCTTTTCGCGGTGGTAGCCGTCGTGTCAACACCTACTCCTTCCGCCTTGACCCGACTTGAGATAAACAACGCATGACCGCCGACTGTAGTCTTTCTTTATCGTGATATAATCTTTGACATCCCTGTGCTTGAGTGACTTCCCAGTGCCCTTTTCCTATCCTTTATTTATCCTTTAGTATTACCTAGCATCCTAACTTCCCTGTAAGTATGGAAGGCGGATCTATGGTGGGTTTTTCGGGGAGGATTGTGTGTGTGTTTCCGATGGCATGCGTTGCGGTACATCTTTGCCTTCGCCAACTCGGATCCTCATCTGTGGTGTATTGCTTGTAGGGGTTTGAATGTTCCCCTGATGCATCGTGTTCAACCTGTGCGCAGTGGAATAATGATCAGTGGAGGCTCTATTATGAGGCGCATGAGAGTGTTTTCAGTGACGCTAATGTTGATGCCGATAAGCCTAGGCCTAGGCGACTACTGTGGGGCCTAAGGCCGTGTGTGAGGGGGATAGTGCCCAATTGGAGAACACTAGGCCTAGTAATCCTTCCTCCTTATTAACGGGGGACCTAGTTAGTGAGCCTAGTGTCCTTCCCAAGAAACTTAGGCTAAGAAACCTTCGTCGTCGGGGGCTAGGAGCAAAGCAGGTAAGAGGAAAGAAGCTACCCTAGGGGCTGGGATCCATGTTCCTTCCTCGAAGCGTAACAAGAAGGGGTCTTCAACCGAGAGCTTGTTTCCCGCCTAGCCTAAAGGCCGAACTATCTAGGTATGACCATAGCAGTACCGAGACACAGCCCGGGTGCCAAGGTAACCCCCATGTTCCTCTCGGGCACAATCAGTCCAGCCCCAGGAGGGATCCCCGGTGACGGACCTGAGCCTGCACCCTCCCATCCTGAGGACAGTGCTAAGGAGCCCGGAACGGGACCCAGCTCGCAGGAGCCGGAGGCCCCATCCCCTCCAGAAGTTGCGGCAAACCCGACGCAAGAAGCCAGCCAGCCACAACGCTCGTAGGAGGAGCATCAATGGAGACCTTTCGATGCCGCAAGGCCTAGGTCGCGCTGAGAGACCAGTGCCAGCGTTGATGCCGAAAAAGCGAGGCCTAGGTCATGAGCCTAGTACTCCGCACCACCTCCATCAGTTAGCCTAGGTACAGTGGGGGCCCAGGTCCTCACTCCCGCACTGGACATTGCGAACCTGGTCAAACAGGCGGTGGAGGACTACTTAAGCTCCAAAAGGAGGTTTCCCAGCAAGTGGAGAAGAAGAACACCAGCTAGAGGAGTCTGCCGTAGGATGGAAGAAGCCAGGAAGAAGTTCCTTTTGTTTTGGAAAAGAAGTCAGAGGAACTGTTCCCAGATTTGGGTGACAGTTCTGACTCTGATTCCGAGCCCGATTCATGCTCCCGAGGGGGAGCCCGATTCTGACCCGATTCGGACGGCAGTCAGACTAGCTCACCTGTGGAGCCCGAGCCCTTATCATTCAACCAGATTCTGTCGTTGATTAGAAGCGCCAATGGCCTAACGGAAACTGAGGAACTGAACCAGGAGTTTCAGTCAGAGGTGCATAAGGTGCTCAACCTGAAGAATTCCACAGCCCCCCTCGTCAGCCTCCCCTGGAGCAACCAGGTTAGGCTAGCATAGCTAGAGCGTCCCGAGAAGCCACGACTTCACCAACTAGGGTATCTGAGAAACAGAGGTGGCTTCCTATCCCTGCTCAGAGGGGGCCAGCAGGTATTATAGGCCAACAGGTGACAACTAAGGGAGTCTGCATATTCCAGGGACCTTGCAGATCTCTTAGATGTCAGTCTGGACGCCCTTCAGAAAAAGCACCTCTTGCTCTCTCCCTCGAAACCGAAGGACTCATTCGCGCTCTAGCTCTGGCCCTCGCTACGAATTCGTGGATGGAACGTCTACTGGCAGCACTTCCGCAGTTCTTACCCGAGCTCCCAGCCTCAGCAGCAGCAAGAACTTGTCTTCGTTCATGCAGTGTGGGATCAAGACACTCTCGCACCAAGCAGACAACTTAGCGGTCCTGTGGGCTAATATGGAGGTGAAAAGGAGAGAGAATGCCTTCAAGGAGGCCAAATCGCCAGTGGTGAGAGACCTCCTCCCGGACTTACGGAAAAACCCGCTGTTCCAGAAAGAACTTATTCCTGCGGAAGAAGTTCGCAAGGCAGCGGAGAAGAAGGAGCGATCTCTCCAACTCTAGGGCTCTCTCCAATTCCGCAACCAACCCCGGGCCATAGACCACGGCCAGCACCACAGATTAGCCAACAGGTAAGAGAAGCGCAGAGACCGGCTTTTCCCGTGCGTAGGCGAGAGGAGAAGAAACCTTACTCTGTGTCGAAGGACAAGTTCCATAGGGAGAAGACTCGTCCCTTTCCATCAAAGGAGCGGAAGCAGAAGGGCAACAGAAGAGAAGGAGGTCCCCGCAAGAAATTCTAGGCCAGATCCTGCCCGTCAGCGGAAGGTAGGGGGTTGCTTGGCTGCCAATTGGCAAGTGTGGCAGCAAGCAGGAGCGGAAAGATTGGACCCTGCCAGGTTATCAAGTCAGGCTACCGTCTTCCCTTCCAGTCTACACCCACTCTATCCCCTACCCCATCCCCCCATCCAAGTCCTTCCTATCGACCGGACTCGGACCGCGGACGGGCCCTGGAGGAGGAAATATCCAAGCTACTTCAGAAAGGGGCGTTGGAAGAGGTTCAGGATCCAGGTCCAGGTTATACTCCAGACTCTTCCTGGTTAGAAAAAGGGCAACGAGGGGTTGGATGGCGGGTCAGACCTTTCACCCCCTCAACAAGTTCCTTTCTCTGACAAAGTTTCGGATGGAAACGGCAGACTCCGTTCGAGCTTGTGTCAGGGAGGGAGACTTCCTGGCCTCAAATAGACCTTCAAGATGCCATACTTCCAAGTCCCTGTTCACCCCTCCTCCAGAAAATTCCTCAGGGATTGTCAGCAAAGGGAAAGACTCTGCAGTTCACCTGCCTGTGCTTCGGCCTCGCCACAGCCCCACAGGTGTTCACCAGGGTCTTCAAGATAGTGTCAGTTTGGGCACACGAAGAGGCATCCGTCTCCTCCGCTACCTGGACGATTGGCTCATCTTAGCCGAGACGGCTGCGCAGTGTGCGGAGCACCTTCAAGCTAGTTTTGTCATTCGTTCAGGAAACTGGGAGTGGTGGTGAATGTCGACAAGTCGGATTTCACTCCCAGACAAAGGATGGTGTACCTCGGAATGACACTAGATTCATCCCTCATGAAGGCTTCCCCTCGGAGAACAGGGTCTCCGGCCTAGTATCTCAAGTGCGGAGAGCTTTGGGGCCCAGCCCTCCACGGCAAAACTCTGCCAGTCCATCTTAGGACACATGGCCTCAATAGAGAGACTAGTGCCTCACAGCAGAAGGCGTATGAGGCCGCTTCAGTGGCTGTTCAAGAAACAATGGTCTCCTCAGGAAGGGGACCCCAACAGCAAAATTCTTCTCTCCCAAGAAGTAAGGAAGTCCCTGGAGTGGTGATGGTGCCTTCCCACCTCCAAGGGGGCATCTCTCTCAGTCCGAGAACCCCAGAGATTCTTCTCTTCACGGATGCATCAAAAGAAGGGTGGGGGGCGCACCTGACGGAGGAAGAAGTGAGCGGCCTGTGGTCGGAAGAAGAGAAAGCAGCTCACATCAATGTCTTGGAATTGAAGGCAGTCTTCCTTCTCCCTTCAGCACTTCCTGTCTCAACTCCAAGGGAAAACGGTGGGCCTAATGTCAGACAACTCCACGGTGGTGGCATATCTAAACAAACAGGGGGGCACAGTCTCCACTGGATCTCTGTCGCCTGGCAGTACAAATCCAGGAGTTAGCAGAGGAAATGGACATCACCCTCAAGGCAAGATATATTTCCAGGCAAGAAAAAATGTTGGGCGGACCATCTGAGCAGGAGGGGACAGATAATCAACACAGAGTGGTCCCTCCATCAAGAAGTAGCAGATGGCCTGATAAAGAGGTGGGGCTCTCCGTCGATAGACCTCTTTGCCACCGCATGGAAC
>NC_061107.1:31544805-31554742 GCF_015104395.2 Macrobrachium nipponense | reverse complement strand
CTAAAATTATCACTAATTTACTTTTTTCATGTGCAACAATGTGTATTTCACAAATTACTGTATATTTTTCATTAAAATACAAGAGAGAGAGAGAGAGAGAGGAGGAGAGAGAGAGAAGAGAGAGAGAGAGAGAGAAATAACTCCTTAGGTTTCAATAGATTGAAATGAATGTCTGTAGGCAACTTTTTCCCCCTCCCATAAATACATATATTTCTCCAGAGAAGAGAGAAAGAGAGGACTGTGCAATTATGTTTGTCTGTCTATCAATTCTTTTGCTGAGAGCGAGAGAGATAAAAGGAAGAAATAGAAACACCAAATGTATGACAAGTATCTTGTGGAGAGAGAGAGAGAGAGAGAGAGAGAGAGAGAGAGAGAGAGAGAGAGAGAGAGTTGTTTAAAAGAGAAATGGAATGATTTTTGTATTTAAAGTACTCAGATATGAATTTTGTACTTGTATTATTATTGGAAAATATTAATGATAAACTTATTACATACACGTCCATGAAAATGATCTCATCTCAGTGAGAGAGAGAGAGAGAGAGAGAGAGAGAGAGAGAGAGAGAGAGTACATAAAACCATTAAATTCGTTGACCATTGTATGGCATTGTTAAGCTTGAGTGTCACTCGAGTTGAGGTGGGGAAATTGATACAGAAAAAGACAGGGAAGAATTTTCTTTTGAAATTATTTATCGTATTATTACTATTTCTATTATTATTATTATTATTATTATTATTATTGTTCTTATTATTATTTGAAAATATAATAAACTGCATCTACCATAAAAATTCTCTCATCTCAGTAAGAAAGAGGAATTATCCTTACAAGTGAAATGGAAAGGTCATTTTCATCTCTTTAAAATAAGACCATTATGAATTTTGTAATTAAAGTTTTATTATTATTATCATTATTATTATTATTATTATTATTAAATAACTGAAATTATCAATAAACATTTTACATACAAGTACCATAAAAATTCTTTAATCTCGGTAAAAGAGAGAGAGAGAGTTTATCTGTTTCTAACGCTTCCAGCGAAAGAGAGGGAGGGCGTTAACACTATGACTCATTATTATCTTGTGTGGCAAAAGAAAGAGAGAGAGAGAGAGAGAGAGAGAGAGAGAGAGAGAGAGAGAGTTAACCTTAATTAAAAGTGACATGGATAGATTAGTACGTATTGTATTTCTTTAAAATACTATCACATATGAATTTTGTAATTACAGTTATTATTATTATTATTATTATTATTATTATTTGAAAGTATTAAAAACAAATAGTACAAGTACATAAAAAATCTCGAGTCTCAGTAAATGAGAGAGAGAGAGAGAGAGAGAGAGAGGGGGGGGGAAATGTCAGGACCACCACTGCAGCTCTCCCCCAGCTCTTCCCCCTTTTGGCTGTCACAGAACATGATATATCTGACAGTTTTAGTACCTGGAAAGGTTACAGAAAAGACTGGGATTTCCTTCAACAGAGAAGACTGGGATTTCCTTCATTCTTCGATAATTTTTTAAATATAAGCTAAAATCTTACTAATTCACTATGGTATTTTCTTTAATGAATTGATATTATTGCTGTATAAATTAATATTAATATTTGAAAATAGTAAATCATTTATTTATCATACTAAAAAACATACATCTTTGTAGTAGAGAGAGAGAGAGAGAGAGAGAGAGAGAGAGAGAGAGAGAGAGAGAGAGAGAGAGAGAGAAAATTAGTGATTATTTTCTTGGAAAATACAAAGAGAGAGAGAGAGAGAGAGAAACTGTGCTAAACTATAAAGGATTCTTATCTTATCATAATATGTGTTTTTTAAAAGCGTTGTAAACTCGGAGCGTCGGAAGCGTCAGCGTCGTAACCTCGGAACAAGCGTCGTAACCCAGGGCGGATTTTTGCAATGAATATTTAAGAAAAAGCGTCGTAACCTCGGAACGTCGTAAGCGGACCCGTCGTAACCCGGGGACCGCCTGTACGTACTATAGTACCTTTCCTTTTGTTCACACAAACCATTGTAAGGAAATGAAAATGAACAAAATACCTACCATCCTGTAAGGATTTCCAGTGGCAAATATGTCACATACACCCTATATATACATGACCTAAAAGGCAGGACTCTTGTTGTGTGACCTTCAGTCAGTTTTGCAGTTCGGCTGAAATCTGAAAGACAAACACAAGTTACTCTGAGAAACCTTTACATTTGTTAAAGGGTTCTAAAGGCAGCGATTACTTTATCTACGATGTTTTAAATCTCTGCTGGTTTGAACTGCAAACCCAAACAATGACTTCACTACATTTATGCTTGTTCAAAAGATGTCTTTAGAGCACTGTAAACAGGGCTAAATTTAGGATTTGTTTGATAGCAGCTGTGGATGGGATCTGGCCTACTGGTCACATGCTTACCGGGTGACACAGGTTCACATGGGACGTAGTGCCCCCAGCAAAAGGTTACGTTAAACTTGGAGGTATTTTGGTGGCTATGAAAATAAGTAGCCTAGCAGAGCAGCAGGAATGTTAAGGTATATAAAATTGTCCAAGGCCAAGTGCTACAGCCTATGAGGGCACGCCATACTGAAAGGGAAATTGAGTACAAAGGTCTGAAAGGTGTAACAGGAGGAAATCCTTGCAGTCACACTAAGAAACAATTCTTGAGAGAGGGCTAACAAGAGATAAGGAAAGTATGATGCAAGAATGAGAATATAAACAAATACAGAACAAGGAATGAAAGAAATGTGGTCTTTTTTTCTAGTGTAATGACTGGCTACCATGGCAAACTGGCCAAAATAAAAATATTAACTTCAAAAGAATTGAAAATGCTGCTCTTCTGTCGTATTGCTACAGCATCTATGGGTGCTCCCTGTGGACGAACTACACCAGGGAGACTAAGAGACGTATCACTGTTGTTCAATGACATTTTGAGACGCCTCACAAACACTACTCGCTACCACTCCGCCACACAGATGTTCACAGAAAAGCACCTGAACAATTTAAAAATCATTGTAAGGCAAACAATGTCCAAGTCTGATCACCCGACTGCGAAACAGCAGCAATTCACTCATGCAAAGTGAGGCAAGAAGATGATCTAAATTGTGGGGCAGATGGGAAAATGAGGCGTTTGTCCCATAAATGACTTAACCTCTGTTTTTTGTAAAATGTCATCTGCAGAGTCAGTCACTATTATTGTATGCTATGATTATTGTCTACTCTTTGTATATTCATGTATACATGGCCTTGAGCTGAAAATAAAAATTATTATTATTACTATAACGAAAATTACTGAATTGCATATACTATAGTACTATGAGGATTGTATCAGATATATTTCGGGGGATTAGAGGTATTCTTTGCTGTATAGCCAATACTTTTTTCCTTAATTCCTGAATTACACCACAAAAAATTGCTGAACTTTTCAACAACCAAGGACCATCAATTGAAGTGTGATCTCCAACTGCTTAAACCCAAACACCTGAAACAAATTCTTAGTATGTACATCCCAACCCAAGCAATGTGAGGCCCTGTAATACCTGTACCTTTAAAATCTCTAAGAAATCTTAGAGTTCCATGCTTGTGCATACTAATAGTCTATGTAAAACCATAAGCAACAGTTTTTACGGTAAACCTTTTTTCTGAACTTTTTCCTAAAATAAGCAAATATTTTTGCACTTGTATCAACTCTTTTAATTATTCACAAAACCCCTTTAGATTTCTTCCTTATGAACAGGGTTCATCATCATCAAATAATAATAATGATATAAAATAATTAATAATTAATTATAATAATAATATGCTGTGCAATTACAACTTCATTAGATTGAGCACAGATGCAATGCATCACTACCCAAATACAACTAGACTTTCATTTTCATATATTACTTACATTTATATGCACTTACCAATTCAACTTGATAATTTATCTGTTTTTCTAACAGGCTAACCGATCTCTCTCTGTATTTCCCATTACCTTGTGTTGCCTCTTTTCGAAATGAACACCTAAATAGTATATCCTTTGGAAGCTCGAAATTCAACTGCATGTTCCTTGGAGGCTTCTTCCAGGAAGTCACGACTTCCTTGCGGGTATAGGGGTGGGGGTGGGGGGGTTCCAAGGGAGCAAAGGCCCCCTCCCCTGCCCTGGTTAGAAGATGGTATCTGAGGTTAGGTTCGGTCAAGGCAAGTCTGGTTAGGCCATATTCCCTCTAAAATGCCTCTGCAACAGTAACCCTGGGGACCCATCACTACGCAATCCCTGCAACTACTAGGCTAAGCTAGTAGCCTAGCCTATACCTACTTAGCCTATTTCATCGCTGTACATTCCAATTGTGAACGGTTCCTCAGGCACATTCTTACAAACATCCGACGAAAGTGGACATTAACCTTTGTATTTCACGCGAAAGCGAAGGCACACTCTCCATTCTAACAATAATTCGGATGAAAATGTCTCGACGACAACCGACGATGGCGACAAACAGACAGAAAGACGACCTACCTATAGGTAAGGGATAGCTACTAGTAGGTAGTATATCTAAAAGACTCAAACCTGTTCACTTCAATATCAACCCTACTCATTCCGCATTTCAAAGGTGCTTCCAAATAAATTTCACGTAATCTGGGGTTAATGTCTAGGAGAGGGCCGCATGAAGATATCAGTGATTTTCAATTTATTTTTTTATTTTACTAGAATGTGTAGGAATGTATGTAAATAGTGGTATACGAGTGAGATAATTTAGTTAAATTCAATAACAATCGAAATATCGACGATCAAACTCACGCTACTCTTGTCTTCCTCCCAGAATTTTTCTAAGTCTGTTGTTATTGTTGACTGTGTCTTTTTTTTAGCTCTAATGAGCCCTGTAACTACTATATCCGCAGACAAAACTAGTCCACTATGACGTCTTACACGTTTGGCCAATCAGAGTTTCATTTGCTGACACCTCATCAACTTTGGCCAATGGCGCAGGTGTTTGAAATTTTCTCAGCGCGACAATACATTTCTTGCCAGAAATTTCAGTTCGTTCTTAGACATGGAGGCCGTAGCAAGCACTTCAGCTGTTATTGCTCAAGAAGTTGAAATTCCAGCTTCTTGTCCTGACTGTTTCCTTAGTTACGGTGAATTTGTTTTAGCGTATTCGGGGAATATTGAAAAACTAGTGGATTTGTGCCAGAGACACAATTTAATTTTACAAAATAAAATTTGTCCATATTGTCATGAAGTGTGTAGCGTAGATTATAAAAAACATAGTTTTAGGTGTGATAAATCTTACATTACGAAAGAATGTAGACGTAAGCGTTGTTCATATAAAGTGTCTTTGTTTGTGGGTACCTGGTTTTCAAAAGTGAAAGTGGACATTGAAACAAATTTGAAATTTATAGTTTTGTGGGTTCAAAATTGGTTTTGCTACGAAGCAGCCATTTCTGAATTAAAATTAAATAAAGGTACTGTATGCGATTGGTCGTCATTTTGCAGGGAAGTAGTAATTTAATTGGGTATTTCAGCGCAGCAAGAAAATTGGCAGCAACAATTGTATAGTGGAAATTGACGAGTCCAATTCGGCAAGCGGAAATATAACGTTGGCCAAGTAATAGACGGCCAGTGGGTATTGGTATTTGACCGCGAATCACGAGTGTTTTTCCTGGTTCCCGTGGAAACATGGGACCGTGACACCCTGCTCTCGGTGATTAAGGAGAAGATTGAGCCAGGCACAACCATAATTTCTGACTGTTGGCGCGCATATGACTGTCTGGCAGAGGAAGGTTTTAAGCATTTGACTGTTAACCACAGCCTTCACTTTGTTGATCCCCAGACACAGGCTCATACCAATACTGTGGAGAGGAAGTGGCAGGACGTGAAGAATTTACTAGTGCCTAAATTTGGTAGGAGAAAGCAACACTTCGTTGGGTACCTGGCCACTTCCTTCTTTAAGTTGCATGTCAGGGAACCTTCGCAACGGCTTCACGTTTTCCTCAAAGCAGCAGCACATCTTTATCAACCAACAGTTTAAGGTAAGCTTCAATAATTTATAGAGTACCTATATTATAATGGTGGTAGTATAACGATGTAGTATACAGCAGTACCATCACTTTGGATTTGGTTTGATGGATGTGTTAGGTAGTGGCCTTAAGGGGGGGTCGCAGGGGGGCCTAGGTAGGGGTACAGGGCCCTAGGTTAGGTTAGGTGGTTGTATTAGGTTCGGTAGTGCCCCGAAAATCACTTTTCTCCTCCTCCCCCCCCCCACCCAAAAACCCCGCTTCCCACTGGGGTCCCCCATAATTGTAGAAGTAGGTTTATGCTTACATTTTGTGTGTAAGAGTAAGTCTTACCTTGTTTTTTATTCATTTCCTCATGTTTCTATGCGATTTGCAACACCAATCTGGTCGTTTTTTGCCGTTTTTCGTCGTTCATACTTGAAAAACGGGTGCGGCCTTCTCCTGGACATTTACCAAATCTGGACTGCCTGACCCTTATGACATATCACGTCAAAGCAAAAAGAAATACTATATTGTGAATGACAGAAGCAATGGAGGAAGGAGGCCACGCCCACTCTTGAGACTTCAAGGAGTTCCCAATATCACAGAGGCAGAAGACGTTGGATTATTTCGCCCCTCAAGTGCACAGATTCGCCTCAGCAATCGGATTGACATAATATACAGATGAAACGATTACACCGTCCACATACCTTCACTATGCTGACATATATTCCACCTTAAACACACACACAATTAAGACCGGACTCTGGTCTGGAGCCTTTGCAGGGAGGAAGTCCAGGAACAGCCGTCATATTAGTCACGTGACTCTTTGTTCCAGTAACGGGCGACCGGTGTATTCGGGCACTGTTTCCCGGTCATTTCCCGCCCATTCTGGGTCATTTTGAAAACTGCCCCGAATGATTTGAATGTTTTGGCGTTTCCAGAGATCAAATATCCGTTATTTAACGGCATTTCTATTGCATGGTTTCCGCAAGAGGAGCGGAAGTGCTGAAGGAAAGTGACGTTAACTGAAAAGTCTCCGAGACATGGACAGAGAAAGACATCTCCAGACTTGGAGATATCTTTGGAAATATTCCTTCCTTTTGGACTCATATAGTTTAATGCATTGGTCTCCGGCTTTTCATCAGTACTAAAGAGTAATTTATGGTCAATACCATTCATTTAATGATGTTATATCATTGGCAAAATTACAGAGACTTCATTGCAGGATAAGATATCTTGGTACACTTGTGATGTGTCCATTTGATCGTTCTTGCTTTTAAATATTTCATTGTGAGATTTTTTATCATGTAACAACGGATTTCCAATAACTGTCCTTTTTATAATATACACACATACTATTTTATCCATGCATAGTATAAATAATACACAGTTGCATACATACTACATAATGGATGTGTGTGTTATGTGCAAACCAAAATATGTCTGTGTCTAAGAAAAAGGTTCCCGTCCATGTAAATATACCCTGTGAGGATACATCATACATCTTCCAACCAGAGTCTAACTTGACTCTCTCTCTTTTTGTCCTGGTGGGTTGTTTGGAGTCCTGTAGTCAACAACAGGCCTCCTGTAACCTTAAGCACTTGTTGTGATTCAAGGGGCACTGATTTACTACCGTCTGAAGCGCTACCCACAAGGTATACTGTAAGCAATAGCCAACTACAGGGCATGCAGGAAAGTTTCTAACCCTAGACCTATTTAGTGCTTCTCACATGTCAGTGTTCGTCTTGCAGTTACTATCGTTACCCTTCTGTCTGAATGAGCTTGCAAAGAGATTAATGGATCATTCACGAATAAATGTATAATTGAAAGGAAGAGCCCTCGGGGTGTCCACGGGGGTGGGGGAGGGGAGTCGGAAACACGAGCTATATTATTATAATAATCGTGAGCGTTTCTCGCGTCATCACCAGACGATAACCCCGTTATGTGAAACATTAACAGCCGTTAGATTTTCTATAGATTTATACGATCTTATTTCAATATTTTTTCTAACGAATATCATCTATATAAGAATAACATATATTAGTTATTATCGCGATACGAACGACGCTCTTCAAAAAGTGTTTATGCGAGTTTTGTATAAATATAATAGTTCATTGAAACAGTAAAACAAAATAGAAAACACAACTTTTAAGGCTGAATTCACACATCATGGGTTCTCTCTCTCTCTCTCTCTCTCTCTCTCTCTCTCTCTCTCTCTCTCTCTCTCTCTCTCTCTCTCTCTCCTCTCTCTCTCCATAAAATTGTGTTTATTATACTTACAACTTTTAAATGAAATGGTAGTTCAAAGTCCAACAGAGCTTATAACATTAAAAATCAACGTTGCTGTTACGACTCATTATGAAGTTTTCTCGATCGACTCTGAGGTTATATGAGAAATTCAAAATTCTAATTGTGTTATCCAAGCAACTTTGAGCAATCAAAGCAACGATGTTTGTGAAAGCAGTTTTAGCTTGTAGACACGGTAAAAGGAAAAAAAAAGGAAAAAATTGATATTCTTTGTCTGCTATTTTTTTAATGATGCTGTTTTTTCGATTAACCGACTGTTTATTTTTTTACGATCAGCTGTGATATTGTGATAAAAAAGGTGCCATTGTAATGGCTAGTTTTTAAAATATACACAAATGCACGGTTACACTCTTAATGTTGAACGCATCTCAGTATAATTTAGCAAAGTGTTGTTGCTGTTGCTATGGCAACCCAGTGTTGCCAACAATTGATGGCAGTTAGCCTCAACCATTATTCTTTACCAGTAAAGGTCGGGACTCATTTATATGATTATTTCTCTATTTACCGTCTTTCCTGGTTTCATTTTTTATCTAAATCTTCGGCTGGACAATCTTATGGACAGAGCCAAGAGTCTTCATCAATATACGACTGCTGAAATGAGTTATGTCAACCTAATTATAGTTGAGCAGGCTGTCTTACAAAGTGTAGGTTAGTCATTAAACCTCGAGAACATCGCAAATAGATGGGATGATTTTTTTTTTAATTAGTTTCAACCATCAAATTTAAATTTGAATGACAGTTTAACGAATAATTGTCCATATTTTGTTTTTACTCATCAGATGGCCGTGCACGGCCTTAAGGGGATCGGCCGGTTTCCGACTTTTTTAACGACAGGATGTTGATATATAGGGGGTTTGTTAAAGGATATTGTGTGGAACTTCTGGGAAAAAAATTTTTGTTCAGTGACCTTAGGTTTTGTGACGCCAGAGCATTTTTCGGTCAAAAATGGCCATTTTCAAAATGCATCTCCTCCTCTGCTTTTTGGTTTTAAGGGATGAGATTTGAACCACGTATAAAACACATATGAACCTTTGATATAAAGCCGGGGATTTTTGATTTTTCAATTATTTTTCGAGATATGAATTTTTTTTTTTTTTTATGAAATTTTCCCGGTTAAAAATTACAGGAAAAAAAATTGCCAAAAATCAGGAACTCAAAATATTAAAAATCCCTGGCTTTTTTTCAATCTACCATGTTTCCCCATATTATATATGAAATTTCATTAGATTGGGCCCAATACTAAGGGAGAGATACATTTTGAGGTGAAAAACTTATGTTTTGAGAAACGGGCCTTCAAAGTTTTAGGTACATAAAAAAAGGTAAAAGACTGTGTTCCATTAATTTTATGGTTTTATTTTTATTTTTGAGTATTAATGCAAAATTATTATGAATAGAATATTAATTAATTGCTTATCTTTGTGTCTCCAGCAATCTTAGTCTTGTGTGCTGTTTTGGTTCCAAAATTTTGAATGAAAACTTTCATTCGCGTTTTGGTGGTAAGACCGCGAACGCAGCGTTCAAGCAATTCTTTCTCAGACCAGGGCTTCATACACAGCCTTTATTTTCCTTTCACTCTCAGCATCTAAATTGATAACTGTTGAAGATCTCTTGAACTCTATTTTCTCTCTTTCTTTACCCATTGCTATGCTGCGCTGAAAATAGCACCAAGAA
>NC_061107.1:31529805-31539805 GCF_015104395.2 Macrobrachium nipponense | reverse complement strand
AGATACTTATGCTACAGAAAATACTAATGTACTCTGATAATTGCATAGAATGAAGATTAACATGATAAAAATCATATTTTAACTGATAAAAAATTTCATATATGAATTGATAAAATTATTAATGTTTATGCTGATTGATTCGTTGATTTTTATGCTAAATGTTATATATCTGATTCATTAATTCATATACTAACTCATAAATACCTGCAGATATTGGTAAGATAAAAGGTAACAGATTGATTATAGGCTTACCTGATTTGTTAATACATATGTATATGGATTCATATAATTATGATTAATATATGTTGCACTTTAAATAGATTCCTATTGCGTACACGCAAAGATATATTTAGATTCTTGTTATTTATGATCATTTATATAAGAGATTCCTATTGCGTACACGCAAAGATATATTTCGACTCTGTTATTTATGATCAATTATATATAGGATACATGATACTTTATATATATAGGATACATGACCGAGGTTATACTACTTCACTTTTAACTAGCGTTCGAACAACTTTTCGTCCATTACACAGTTCCAGACAACCACCTATAGCCACTGAAACGGCCTTTTTCAATGGTTAAAACAAGGGGAAAATTTGCCTGGCGGGTCCAACGTTCCATTTGCGCTCATACTTATTCTCTGCATCCTAAGCTACACGATTACGTTCGCGATGAATAGATCATCCCAGCACGAGTCCTTCGCCAGCAAAGTAGAGTTGAATATCCTTCGGGCCGTAATTGTCGGAAGTATGTCCCTTTTGTAGTCGATTCCGACAGCCGCTGGAGCGTTCCGCATTAAAACGAGATTAACGACGAGATACGGTGTCGGTCGAAGAAGTCCATGAAATTCCTTTCACATTGTAGGCGGTTGTTACTTGACTGTAGTCGTCCGCTGCGACGAACGATTTTTTGAAGTTGCTATGTGAAACTCTCGTACTGCAGGATACTGTAACCGGTTCCATTAATCAGCCTGCAAGTGAAATTATACTTGTCACAAGGGCAAAGTAAATTCAGACGACATCCAAATCAGGGGAGGGAAGAGAGAACCATTTAGACCAGACTTAACCCACATGAATTCGCTGATATTTTGGAATTCAGAAGAGTCGCTGTACAAACTTTTTATTCATGGCATTAACAATGAGTGAACCTATCCAGGTCTATGATGACTTGTAAAAATATCCATAATTATAAAAAATAAATAGATATCAATACGAATCTCAAAGAAAATTCGATATTACTGGTAGTAAGTTACTAGACAAAGAAGTGGAAAATGGAGCTATTTGTAAGATTGCCAGGCAGCATAAGAGTCAAGAGAATATTAATCATGATTCTATGTGCCTACATAAGTTTCATATTCAATTTTCTCGTGCGCATCCTCTGAGGTTAATTTTTTTAAAAACTTTATTAATAGGTAGGAGATGCAAACGAAAAAAAAACCCACTATGTAACTAGTTTCTAAATAAAACTTTGGGTTTTCAAGAAAATGTGACATTTTCCCATGAATGTTTTACTTGAATTGTAATAGGCTAATGTTGCAAGTAAATAATCCATATCCATATCGTGATACTTCTAAATGTCTATGAGGTTCAGAAAAGATTAATTCATTTTGATGTTATAGAAACTCTATTTCCTTATTTTGTTTATTAATTTTAAAATGATTGCAAGTCCTTAACTACTTGCATTACACACACGGATAAGAATATGTTATGTGGCCCTGTCATGTGACCTATGAACCACATGTGAAGTTCATGAGCTGAGCATTCCTTTCTCCAGTCAATCTGCTTTTGCAAGCAGAGACGACACACAGATGAAGCCTGTGTAAGCAGATTATTGAGGTTAAAAGGAACAAATGCTGATACGGCAATGATGACGTCGTCACTTGGCAGGAGATTGCTCTCAGCCAGCTAAGAGTTACGTTACTTGCTGTAAGAGATACGACTTTAGTATTTTCAAATGATATTTTAGTGTTTTAATTCTCCACCCGCATGAGAAGAATGTCTGAAAAAAAAAAAAACAACAGTACCAAAATTGAACAATATATTAGTTTCATGTTGGCATTATGTTAAATAAATAATTCCTTATTCAAACTATATGAAAAAGGTTTCCATACAAATTCTATATATATTATTAGCCCTGTATAAGATTCATATAGATTATTTCATAGATAACATTTTCACTTCTAGACTTCCTGACTTTAAAATTCTCTCTTTATTTTATTTTATTTATTTTATTTATTATTATTTTATTTATTTATTTATTTATTTTATTTTTTTTTTTCATTGACTACGAATATAAATCACCGGGACAGACAATATGTCAGTAGGTTTTGGATATGTATTTGAACTTTTAGCTTATTTGTCATTACTAAAGCGTTAAGTTAGAGTTCAAATCTTTACGCATATATATTTGGATATTTTAATGGTTACGTTTTGCTTATTGATTTTATCGTGATTCCTTTTTTTTATTATAATTGTAACCCTTCCGACTTCTTACGGAGTGTATTATATTGACTCCACTTGTATCCATATTTATTTTTTTTTTTTTTTATATTTATTTATTTATTTATATATTTTTTATATATCTTGATAAATTAATGGTTGGCTTGAATATGTGGAAAAGTGTTTCTAGCGGCGTACCGTATAAGGCTACTTGCGGCATCAATTCTATAGCTACAAGATATAAATGATAAGGTATTTAAAACCGCGAGAACCGCTATAATCCGGTCGGATCCAATATCACGAGTTGTAACTCGTAAGACATTGACACTTCCTATTTAATTATCCGTTATTCTACCAAACCGATTGACTCTGGGTGATCAAATATATTATTGGTTTTCTTAATGGAAAGGAATTCACACAACGTGTTAAGGAGATTATTATTGATTTACACCACCCGAGTCACAGATTATTATGTGTTGAATTCCATATTACTGATTTAGCACTCATAAATATTCGTAACGCACTCAATTGCGGTGTTTGTTTTTAGTGCTATTATTCTATGTAACGTGTCAAGGAACTATTAACACTAAGAAGTGTTTATTCCCTCTGTCAGACTCGTAATTCTGTTAATAATTCTACGTATATTCTTTCAAGGATTGATTTGGCACAGGATAGGCCCTTAAACGACAGGTGTCTTAGTGTCCCTTGTCTTCATGACACGTGTTACAATCAGTTATGTGCTTTTTATATCTGTAAGCATTGTAGGCCAGTAAAATAGTGATTTGGCTTTCTGTGACATAAGTAGGGAACCCTGGATGACGGAATGCAACCAGTTTATGACGATTTGGTATGAAAGAGATTATTATTACTACCTGGTCGTTAGTCATCTGCTGTGTTCTTCGGGTTTCCTCGTCACAGACCTATATAATAATATTCATTTGATTACATTATTCTGATACACATACTTTAAATATACTTTTGCTTTAGGGTTTCTGCTCGAAGTGTTTATTGTTTTTTTTGCCTAGCCACTGACCCTGTTTCCGTTTCGAAGTGTTTATTGTTTGGTGTTTATTGCTGCTGACTCTGTTTCCGTCCGAAGTGTTTATTGTTTGGGTCATGTCTGTTGACTCTTGCTTTGTTCAGTTTGTAACAGTTCTGCGCTCCGACCCAGATATTCAATGCTCGCGATCTCTTGGGTTAAGGAATTTTCTTGTTTAGATACGGTTTTTAACAATAGGCACGGATGTTTCTATATCTTTAGTCCAATTAATGGTTCTTTGCTGTATGGTGCGGGATTGCGGGATAATGCGTCAGCTATGATATTTGCTTTCCCAGGTAGATATCTTATCTTGGTCTCCAATAACCTGAATGATCATTTGTCACCGAGTTCCCTTTGGACTGTGATTAAAAGCCTTTGAAAACTCGGTAAAGGACTCATGTTCAGTAAGGACTTTATCAGGATAGCCATAGATTATGAACTTAAAATGTACTAGTGTTAAAGATACCTAGCCCTTCCTTGCCTATTACTGCATATTTACTTTCAGAGGGCTTTAGTTTACGTGAATAAAAAGCTATAGGGAAGAACTGTTTATCATATTACTGAAGTAGTATCCCTCTTACCCCTTGGTCTGAGGCGTCTGTTGCAATAAAAAAAAATTCCTTATTTAAATCAGGGATTTTTAAGTTAGGTAAGCTGCATTTTCCGCTTTTAAGATATCGAACGCCTGTTGATGCTTTTCAGACCATAATAAATCTACGTTCTTCTTCGTAAGATCTGTTAAAGGAGCTGTCATGATTGAAGAGATTACATATTTACATACGATTGTAATACCCACTACAGCGCAAAAGTGCTGTATCCCCCTTTTACGTTAATAAGTACCGGAAAGTTATGAATAGCTGACACCTTACCATGGACTACTTTTAAGACCTTGACCAGACACATAAAACCTAGATAAACATGTTCGGTTTTTAAAAAACTCACATTTAGATATTTTTACTCTGAGATTATTTGTCTTTGTCTCTGTAGCACTAGCTCTACTTTATGTGAATGTACTTCTAAGGGGTATTAGAAAAGATTACAAGATCATCCATATAGGCATGTAGGTTATCCCCTAAAAGTCTCCAAACACTATATTGTAATTGGGACGCAACGTAAGCCGGAGGCATACGTAAAATTGATAATGTCCCCTGAGTGTGCTGAAAACGGTGTATGAGGTACTATCACTTAGGTAATGGTATCTGGTAAAAGCATTTAAGTAAGTCCAAGTTGGTGAAAAAAAAATTTATTCTAACCTAACAGAGATAAGATGTCGTCGGTACATCGCACTGGAAACTATCGGAAGTCGTTTCCTTGTTTAAGCGACAGAAATCTACGCAGATACGCCAAGTCCGATCTTTTATGGCATGACGTTTGAGGGAAAAATTATGGGCTTATTTGATTTCCTAATGACTCCTATTACTAACATTTTTCAACTACGTCATTTATCTCTATTTTGAATTTTCATTGAAAGTCTACACGAAGGTACGTATATAGCTTAATGTTTGTCCTTAGACCGTATTTTGTGTTAAATTACATCCGTTTTTTCCCAGAGATCACTCGCTAGTGGAGAAACTTCCTGGTATTCAGATAAAAGATAAAAAAATTCTGCTGAATCACCTCTGCTTGAATGACTTTACGGATATTACTTTAGATAGATTATCAGAGAGATTCATCCACGACTGGTTGGGCGTGATTAAAAATTAGCAACAATAAAAATGCGATATTATAACTTCTGTATCCTCGATATGTATACTTTTAGGGCTTTGTTCGCGGAAATCGTTATATTTCAGTGTCGGGAAGGATTAAAATTTCATTTCCCAGCAAAGTCTTTTTACACGCACTAAGACTTCGAGGGTGCATGCTTCTCGAGATTTTGCATGCAAAGTACGACTGCGGTTGTGGGAGAATTCTGTTGGGTCATTTGAACAATGTTACGATTTATGAGACAAATGTATGTTCCTTTATATAAGTTATTATTTGATAACTGTCTCATTTTTTTTTTGTTCAAACGGTTTTACTATGTTTTGAAGGTTTATAGGATTTTCCTTTGATAAACACGCCTTATTTTTCAGGATGTAAGATAATATTTTGTATACCCCTAGATGGATCTACAATTACACTAGATACAGATCAATGTTTTTTATAACTATAGAGGTATCTGTAAGCGCTCGCTTATCCGGACTTCTCATTAGGGAAGTTCGAACAACAGACGGTGAGTCCGTAAATACAAGATATTGCGTGTACTAAAGAAATAAAAACAAGATATTCTAATTTTTACGGCGCGTACAGTTGGGCTTAATCCACCAGTATTTATTATAACTTAATGTATTAAAAATTAAAACGAAAACCTGCTCTGATTACTTATACGGTCGTGTGTTTTCATAGGAAAAATCCTTTTTAATTCAAAAGTATTGGTATGAACCAACATTGCTTTTCCCCACTCTGCTAGAGTCGCTTATTGTGTGGAATTTGCTTTGCTTTGAACACTTCGGCAGATCTGACTAACCTTGACCGCTTGACTAGGTGACACAGTAACCGAGTTTGCTTGTTTGATTCTGAAAGGCTACTGTTTTCTATTTCTTTTGTAATAATTAGGATCCTTCTCTTTATTACCATCGGCAACGTATTGTGTGTTTTTAGCATTATGTTGCTGGTTACGTATACAGCAATGAATGACGAACTATTAGGAACTGAGCGATTACTAATAAGACAAGTTATCACTACTGCATACAATTTTAACTGTTTGTACTTCATTCTTTGCTAAAATTTGAAATAGTGAGGATCCTGGTCAGCGCATTTAGCCTGATGAAAGTTTTTACAGACATGTTATTCCTTGCAATCCAGCCATATTTTTAAGTTAAAAGTTGAGTCATTGAGGTTCGATATTTTATATAACTCAAAAAATCAAGGCTAAAACTGCGAGCGGGACTTTGCAAAGGAGCATTTATGTCATGACCCGAAATAGTGTTACCTCTAATTTATATAGATTTGTACGGGTGTTCCACTTGTTTTGTGTGTTTTTCTAATCACTACGGTGCTTAACGACCCTATCCATGCATCTGTATAAATACAGACTCCACTGCGTAAACGCATATTCACTGTTTAATATGATTTGTAAGAGGGGATTAATAATCACCCAAAATGATAAAATTTAAAAACATAGTATATGATTATGATATTTCAGTAGAACTTCTGGAAACAGACACTCAAAGATAAAAACTCGCAGTAGCGAAATCTCAATGATATAGATAATTTCTGTAAAAAAGTAAGATTAAGAATGTCTCGTAACTTCAGCCACAGGAATAACGAAATTCGACCTGCAAAGGAAACACTCAAAGTTACTCCAAATGAATAAAAATTGTACTTAGCTTGCTTTTGTGGGAAGTCACGGTGTTCCGATAACGACACACGGCCTTGGTCCTCCTTCTCTATTTAGCGGACGACCTGGTTTGGCTTCAGTTTCCCCCGTGCGCGTTGTTTCGATGATTCGAGCCCTTGAAAATCCGATGCTGCAGACGCGTTCGGTTTTGTTTCTTGCAGTGCCGGAAACGCTCACTAACGATGTTTTCTTGAATGATTCTAATGAGAGACGAAGCTTCCGTTGCCGTAGGAAAAGGACACGTCGGTTTTGTTTCTTGAAGTTATTCACTAACGATGATACTAAGTTGCTTGACGAATCTTGTTGTTTTCTGAAGTCGCTCACTAATGATGATACTAGGTTGCTTGAAGAATCTGCTGCTTTCGTCGTCGTTGACTTCATGATTTATTATTCTGTTTTTTCTTCGTAGGACGTTGTAGAGTTCTTCTGGTCCGCTGCCACCAATATTAGGGCTTGTGCCTTGTATGATAAGGCGCCCTATGAGGTAATGTTAGACTAGCGATAAACTTACGCTAAGTCGGTTGGTATTGCACTTCCATCTTCAATGGAGTGTCTGGGTTTGTAGATCACTTACGAAGTCGGTATTATCTTTACGACGATGTGTTAAACTCATGGTTCGGTGAGGTTCTTGTAGAAAACACAAGGTATAAAAATAGTATATTCTTCTGAAGTTTTTACATGATGAAGATCAGGTATGATCGCACAAGTCTTCTATGACGATAGCTTGATCGCTTCTGCCAATGATGATGGCTAATCCTATTCCTCTACATGATAAAGCTTAGGTAAAGAGGTACAGGTCTTCTAATGACGATAGCTAACACTGTTCTGCCTGTCTACCATCTCTGTTACAAGTTATGAAGGAACAGACAGTAGTTCGAACATATGAACATACTATCAGATGACATAGTTTCATACGAACATACAATCGAATGAGACACGCTACAGATCACGTAGGCCGTTTGAATAATAGGTCGGGTATGTCTCAAGCAGGGAGCTTGGACTAATGTTTATAAACAATTGAATGACTACAGGTGACGGCATGTTATCTTAGCTTACATACTTATTGTATACGTCATCTTTAGCGTCTCTAGTCTGATCACATTCCTGCAAGCATCTGGTTGACCTCTTTAGTTTAGACTTTTATATATATGGACTAACATTCCATATTTTTATTATGTAAACACTTACATATGTATGCATAAGTATTTATATAAACACATATACATATGTACATATTTACACTTAGGCTATATGTGTGATATATATATATATATATATATATATATATATATATATTATATATATATATATATATAATATAAATAACATATATATGTATATATATATTATATATATATATATATATATATTATATATATATATATATATATTATATATATATATATATATATATATATATATATATATATATATATATATATATAATATATATATATATATATATATATATGTATAGATATACATATAAGCAAATACATACGTTATACACGGGTTTGTAAACATACCCACAGAGAAACACTAAAACTATGCCATTCTGGATAGGAAGCAAATATACATCGCAAAAGTGTTTGCAACCAGATTGCAAACTTTGTTTGCAAACAACGTTTCCCAGTGTGGATGACGACAGGCCTTCAATCATTGCACAGAGTCCAGAGGATGCAGAAGGAGCAGAGAAAAACAGTGGGTCAGAAATAAATAAAGCAAAAGTAACATCACGATGGGAATCACACCATTGCGAAGCATATTATATATATAATATATATATATATATATATATATATTATATATATATACATATACATATATGTATGTATGTATAGGAGACACGTTCTGTCTTTAATCCATTTATGAAGCATGACGTTTCGTATCAGGTGGATTCATTTTCCAGGTTGAAAAGACGATTGCACATCAATTGCTTATAAGTACTGAAACGTAGACACATGAAATGTTACCAACACCAATATGAAAAACCTTTTGAGTAAGTCAAGGATGAAAAACAGAATCAAAACAGAAACGCAGAAAACTACTGAGGGGGAAGAGCCAATACGAAAAGAAGAGGAACGTCTACCCACAGCGGCAACATATTATGGAGGACGGAAACGAAAACTGCTGCGGAGGGGGATGTGTTTCTACACAAACAATCTGGACAACTCATTAGACAACAATAAACAGTTGAGTCGAAGATGACTGGTGATTAAGAGTAGGTACACACGCACACATTTATATATATATATATATATATATATATATATATATATATATATATATATATATATATATATATATATATATATATATACATTTATATATATATATATATATATATATATATATATATCTATATATATATATATATATATATATATATATATACAAACATACATATATACATAAATATGATGTTCGTTTTTATTTTATGTTTTTACTGAAGCTTTTAGTAAGACATTCATTTTATTGTAATTTTAGTGATTTCTCATCCTTGACATTTTTTTTCAGCCTGAAGATGAGGTTTTGAACCTCGAAAGCTTGTAAAATAAACAAAATGTTCTTCCTGGTCTTGGCATAATTATTCATCATCAAGCTAAGATTCCTAAGTAGCCGCCCAATTACTGAGACTATATATATATATATATATATATATATATATATATATATATATATATATATATATATATATATATATATATATATATAATATATATATATATATATGACATCTATGCTTTATATTTTACCAGTGATCAGGAGCACAGAAGGAAGTGCTCGAAATATATATGGTTGCAACATTAAATAGTTTTTTTATGGGCCTTTTATCTTCATATATATATAATTTATTTATATATATATAAATATATATATATATTATTTATTTATATATATATATATTATATATATAAAATGTATGTATTCGTATATATATGTATATATATACATATATATATTATATATATACATCTATATATGTGTGTATATATAATATATATATATATATATATATATATATATATATATATAATATATATCTATATATATATATGTATGTATGTATGTATGTATGTTATGTATAAGCGTACATAAAACATTTATATATATGTGGTATATATATACATACAC
>NC_061107.1:31502578-31529305 GCF_015104395.2 Macrobrachium nipponense | reverse complement strand
GTGTATGTATATATGGTACACATATATATAGAATGTTTTTATGTACGCTTATTACATACTACATAACATACATACCTATATATAGATATATATATATATATATATATATATATATATCTTATATACACATATATAGATGTATATATTATATATATATATGTTATATATACATATATACTAATACATAAATTTTGTATTTATTTATGTATATATATATTAGATATATTTATATATATATACCTATAATATATATTATGACGATAAAAGTCCCATAAAAACTATTTTAATGTTGCAACCATATATATTTCGAGCACTTCCTTCTGTGCTCCTGATCACTGGTAAAATATAAGCATAGGATGTCCATATATATATATATATATATATATATATATATATATATATATATATATATATATATATATATAATATATCATATATATAGTATATATATAGTCTCAGTAAGGTTGGGGCGGCTACTTAGGAATCTTAGCTTGATGATGAATAATTATGCCAAGACAGGAAGAACATTTTTTTTATTTTACAAGCTTTCGAGGTTCAAAACCTCATCTTCAGGCTGAAAAAATGTCAAGGATGAGAAATCACTAAAATTTACAATAAAATGCATTGTCTTACTAAAAGCTTCAGTAAAAACATAAAATAAAACGAACATCACAATATTTATGATATATGTATGTTTGTATATATATATATATATATATATAAATGTGTGCGTGTGTACCTACTCTTAATCACCGTCATCTTCGACCTCACTGTTTATTGTTGTCTAATGAGTTGTCCAGATGTTTGTGTAGAAAACACCTCCCCCTCTGCAGCAGTTTTCGTTTCCGTCCTCCATAATATGTTGCGCTGTGGGTAGACGTCCTCTTCTTTTCGTATTGGCTCTTCCCCTCTCAGTGTTTTTCTGCGTTTCTGTTTTGATTCTGTTTTCATCCTTGACTTACTCAAAAGGTTTTTCATATTGGTGTTGGTAAACATTTCATGTGTCTACGTTTCAGTACTTATAAGCAATTGATGTGCAATTGTCCTTTTCTTTTCAACCTGGAAAATGAATCCAAACCCCTGATACGAAACGTCATTGCTTCATAAATGGATTAAAGACAGAACGTGTTCTCCATACATACATACATACAGACATACATACTACATATATATCTTTGGCTGTCTAATTTCATTCCTGAATATGCTTCGCAATGGTGTGATTCCGTCTATTTATTCTTGCTTGTCATTTGTATTATGCATCGTGAGTGATGTTTCTTTTGCTTTATTTATTTCTGACCCACTGTTTTTCTCTGCTCCTTCTGCATCCTCTGGACTCTGTGCAATCAATGAAGGCCTGTCGTCATCCACACTGGGAAACGTTGTTTGCAAACAAAGTTTGCAATCTGGTTGCAAACACTTTTGCAATGTATATTTGCTTCCTATCCAGAATGGCTTTAGTTTTAGTGTTTCTCTGTGGTTATGTTTACTAACCCGTGTATAACGTATGTATTTGCTTATATATATATATATATATATATTATATTATATATATATATATATTATTATATAATATATATATATATATATATATATAATATATATATATGTATATATATATATATATATATATATATATATATTATATATATATATATATATATATATTTATATATATATATATATATATATATATATATATATATATATATATATATATATATATAGGATATATCTATATATATATATATACCTAAGTGTAAATATGTACAGTATGTGTATGTGATATATAAATACTTATGCATACATATACTTGAATACATTTATACACTTATACATAACGTACTTATATATTTGTATATATGTACTTATACATGTACATATTCATATTTACGTATGCAGCTGTGCATATGTATGTATTTACATGTACAGATGTGTATGTGTGCGACACTCCTCTTTCTAAACACTTCCTCACCCTTCTCTTCTTCTTTCTCTTATTAATCCCTCCTCCTCCTCATCCTCCTCCTCCTCCTCTAGAGCATTTTATCCTCCTCCTCCTCTTCTAGAGCATTTATGCTGCCCAGTAGAATACCACAGAGGATACTGCACCAATGGACAGCTTGGCGACAGCAGAGGTTTGGACAGGAAATATTGCTTGCAGACTATTTTCCTGCCAGTTTCCCAGAAACTCTTTACAAACTTTGTTCCTAAACAATATTTCCTAATGAGGATGACGACAAGCCTTATGGGACTTCTCATACATACATATATATATCATGATATATATATATATATATATATATATTATATATATATATATATATATATATATATATATATATATGTATGTATGTAGTATGTATGCATGTATGTACATATATACATACATATATATATATATATATATATATATATATATATATATATATATATATATATATATATATATATAATGTGTGTGTGTTACTGGTAAAATGTTCTCTTACAACAAAATTCCATCTAATAAGAAAAGGAGTCCATAAAAAAAACTGAAATATTGAAAGAAAGTAATATATATCAGACAGCTGTCTCTCTCTTTAGGTGGGGTAAGGAATGAGAAGAGTAACAGAAAAGACGGTATTTATACCAAGAGATATAAGATGTAAGAATATAAATAAATTCTTCTTTTAATTAAAACAGGATACCTCTCATCCGAGGTCCCAAAATTCAGTTCTGGAACTATTGCATGTTAAAATACAGACTCCATTGCTCACACAGAGTTTTGGAGGAAAAGACCACCTATCCCCATTTTTGTCTTATTTTAGTTTGATCACATCTTTATTATTCCTTTTGTCTCTATCTGAACCTCAATCTCTTATTCCTTTGTAGTCAGTTTTCTTTCACCACCCAAAAGGCTCATTAGTGCTAACATTGCTTAGGTGGATTTGTAGGTGTTTTCGATACCAATGTCAATATAAGTATTATTTCATGATAATAACTGTCACTGATATATTCTTATGCGATATTATAGAGCAGAAATGTTTCATATTTATGCATCTGTGAAAAGATGATTAGAAAGTGCATTGCTTATAGAGATTTATATATTACAAGCGTCGTAGTACTTTGGTTGTATTTCAGCAGATGTGTAGAGAACAGTGTTGTGCAGATCCATTCCCCTTCTAATCCAGTGTAATAATATAATAATAATAATAATATAATAATAATAATAATAATATATAATAATATAATAATAATAATGATAATGAATAATGATAATAATAATTAATAATTATTATTATTATTATTATTATTATTATACTATTATCATTATTATTATTATAATAATGATAATAAAATAATATGGAAAAACTCTCTATCGCGAGAGTATTATAATGTTCTCAAAGGTTTCCACAATAATCCAAAGTGTTAAGAGTCCGAATAGGGATAAAACTGGGACGAAGAAGAAGAAGTTAAAAGTCCTTGTTATGATTTTGAAGCTTTACAAAAAGCTTTCGAACCCTTCCCTGGGTTCATCTTCAGCCAAATGAAGTTGAACCCAGGAAGGGTTCGAAAGCTTTTGTTAACGTCTTAAAAATTATACACGGACTCTTAACACTTTGTATTATTATGGACCATTTAGAATAACAACAACAACAACAACAACAACAACAACAACAACAACAACAATAATAATAATAATAATAATAATAAGGGAATAATAATAATAATAATAATAATAATAATAATAATAAATTAAGCCTTTTCAATGACAAGAACAGCTGAGGTAATTTATTCCAAAGCTTCCAAAGTAAAGTAAATCCAATAAAAATTGCTATTTGTGACGTAATATACACGCTTACACAAAGGTCATACTTGCATAGGTGACATAAGACATCTACTATATCCTAAGACTTCAGACAACACCTGCATTTCAACCCGCTTATTTCGGTCAAACGACGGTTGTGCAAAGGTTACCCCACCCCCCGGTCATCTAAGCAACCCCCCCCTCCATCCACCCCCGCCCCCGCCCCCGCCCCGCCCCCGCCCACCCCGCAGTCACCTAGCTTACCTGGATAGTATGGCGCTGAATACACAACACTGCCAGGCACTGGGAGATATTCATAATGTTAATTTTCATCCCTCTCTTATTTTCGTAGCATTTCTTCAGAATTTTATGTATTTTATTAAAAATTTCCACAAACTTTTTCGTGAATATCACGATTTTATAAAGGTATCCGAATATTTCTATTTGTTGTACTATTTCAAGAAGGTGGAAAATTTATATTATATATATATATATATATATATATATATATATATATATATATATATATATATTGAACCAGGAAGACGATAGATAGAGAAATAATCAGATATAAATGAGTCCCCACCTTTACTGGTAAAGAATAAGTGTTGAGGCTGACTGCCATCAGTTTGTTGGCAACACTGGTTTGCCATAGCAACGGCAACAACACCTGGCCTAAGAATCTCTGTTGGATACCTTTTTATTTTCTTTCTTTCTTTCTTCTTCTTTATCCATAATCGTAGTCCCTGGATAAAAGGTACCAAAAAAGGTCTTGAACTTTGCTCTATGAGTATAAAGAATACATAATAAATTGAGACCGTTGCACGGCCATCTGATGAGTAAAACACAATATGGACAATTAATTCGTTAAACTATTCATTCAAATTTAAATTTGATAGTTGAAACTAAATTTTAAAAAATCATCCATCTATTTGCGATCTTCTCGAGGTTTAATGACTAACCTACACTTTGTAAGACAGCCTGCTCAACTATAATTAGGTTGACATAACTCATTTCAGCAGTCGTATATTGATGAAGCCTCGAAGGAGACCAGAAAAAAACTTCCCCAACCCCAAAAGCTGGTTGGTTAAGAAAGCTTCGGGAGATCAAAGAGAAGTGTTTAGTGTCCCTCGCTTTTCCAATGACTTCGATATGTTTTAATGTCAGTTTGTAAATTGAATATCGAGTGAGTTGAATCTCGTTTGTTAGTAAAGATGTTAGTTAATATGCAAAATATATCTTATTTATTTTTGTAAAAAGATATTCAGTACACTTGATATGCGCCATTTGATTTTTTATATCTCGAGGCAAGACTATAAATGTCAAGTGATTTGACGTTGTTGTTAGTAAAGACAAATGACAGTGCTGGTTTGGCAACAGTGATTTCCATCTTGTTGTTAAGCTTCTTACGTGTTGCGTATCAGAACCGTATATAAACGGCTCTGTTGCGTATGATTTTGCACCTTTTACCGGATACGTGATAAAGTTTTAGTTGTGGTTTCTATGTAGTACAAGGAAGGCATCAACTAGTGAGTCTTTGCAAACCTGTCATTTCTCAATATTCTTTTCATTTTCTGTGATTTTTGGGGCTTTGAAAGTTAATCGCTGACTCCAGGAGGTGACAGTTTTTCCAGGATATTCTTAGCCAGGTGTTGTTGCGTTGCTATGGGCAACCCAATGTTGCCAACAGTTGATGGCAGTTAGCCTCAACCTAATTCTTTACCAGTAAAGGTCGGGACTCATTTATATGATTATTTCTCTATTTATTGTCTTTCCTTGTTTATACATAAATCTTTGGCTAGACAATCTATGGACAGATCCAAGAGTCTATAAAACCAATAGGGTTTAGGGTTTCCCAAGGGGGGAAATCAACCTGCGAGAGAGAGAGAGAGAGAGAGAGAGAGAGAGAGAGAGAGAGAAGCATTGAATAATTATCAGAAAACAGGGAATGAGAGACGTGAATTTAGTTCTCTTTCAAACAAAGCTTAATGAAAAGTTTCCAAAATTCAATGATACTTGAGATGCGTTCAAACAGTTAAGATGTGTAACAGTGCATTTTGTGTATATTTTAAAAACCAACCATACAATGGAGCACCTTCTTTTATCACAATATCACAGCTGATCGTAAAAATAGTCTGTTAATCGAAAACATAAGCTAGGTTATTACTCACTTAGAAAATTAGCGAGAGAAAGAATATAATTCTTTTTTTTTTCCTTTTACCGTGCTACAAGCAAAAACTGCTTTCACAAACTTTGTTGCTTTGATGCTCAAAGTTATTTGGATAAAAAAAATTTGAATTTTGAATCTCTCACTATATAACCTCGGAGTCCGATTGAGAAAACTTAATTTCCACCATAATGAGTCGTAACAGCAATGTTGATTTTTTAATGTTACATGCTCTGTTGGACTTGAACTACCATTTCATTTAAAAGTTGTATGTGTGATGAACAATTTTTATGGAGAGGAGAGAGAGAGAGAGAGAGAGAGAGAGAGAGAGAGATGGGGGGGGGCATGAATTGTGAATTGAGCCTTAAAAGTTGTGTTTTATTTTGTTTCCTGTTTCAATGAACTATTATATTTATACAAACTTGCATAAACACTGTTTGAAGAGCGTCGTTCGTATCGCGATAATAACTAATATATGTTATTCTTATATAGATGATATTCGTTAGAAATAATATTGAAATAAGATAGTAAAATCTATAGAAAATCTAACGGCTGTTAATGTTTCACATAACGGGGTTATCGTCTGGTGATGACGCGAGAAACGCTCACGATTATTATAATCCGACTCCCCTCCCCACCCCCGTGGACACCCCTAGGGCTCTTCCTTTCAATTATACATTAATTCGTGAATGATCCACTAATCTCTTTGCATGCTCATTCAGACAGAAGGTAACGATAGTAACTGCAAGACGAACACTGACATGTGAGAAGCACTAAATAGGTCTAGCGTTAGAAACTTTCGTGCATGCCTGTAGTTGGCTATTGCTTACAGATACCTTGTGGGGGTAGCGCTTCAGACGTAGTAAATCAGTGCCCCTTGAATCACAAGTTGCTTAAGGTTACAGGAGGCCGTTGTTGACTACAGGACTCCAAACAACCCACCAGGACAAAAAGAGTCAAGTTAGACTCTGGTTGGAAGTTGTATGATGTATGACGTCATCGGAGGCTCGTTTGTGGATTATGTTATATACGTTTTCCAACATATTATATGCCTGTAATGGAAAAAAAATATTACTTTAATTATTAGTGATTTATTTAGGAATTGATTCATCATCCTCCTCTAATATCTTTACTGTTTTTGAGAGTGAGTTGGAACTGTGAAATGTTTTTCGTTTCTGTTGTGGACGAGTGTGGCAGTGTAGCCATCGCCCTTGTTTTGTTTATCTTTCACTTTGAGTAGTGGAGCGCTGCCCTGAATCTTTCATCTGCTTTTGGTAACACTAAAAGAACCATGTAAGAATCACGAATGCTTTCATGTGAGAACGTCGTCAACCTTTCCGCTCTTCATTTTGGCTATTTTACCAAACCATAAATACAAATGAATTATCTATCCCTTGGCAAGGGATCATATCGTCCAGAAATCTAGTCCAGGTAGTTCTGAAAACTAGGTAAATTAATCAAGTCAGGAGACTAGGCTTGGGAGAAATTTGGCATGATGTACTGAGTAATAAAGAAACATGCTGAGTACCAGGAATTTTCTTCAATACCCCTAAAAATAGAAATCAACACTTCAACTGCTCCCAGTGGGAAGACATCACCTGGCCTCATCAGTAGTAAGACCCATACACACAAGGATATCGTGTAATAGGTAGGACAGGCCCCCTACCCTAATTCCCAGGCAGTGTAAAGGTCATTAGTCTTCATACCCATCGTGTCAACTATGACACAGTACCATTTTCCCCGACCCCTGTGCTCCAGGCAAGAAGACTGACAAAAGTGTATATGTATAGTAGTATACTTAGTATTATTATTCTTGTATCTTAATTGCGTGGCGGGGAAAAACCGCCCGTGACATTTGGTGGCAGCTGTGTTGGATCTGTAGCCCATGCTATTGATCCAGACCCACTGTGCCTATATATTATGTTAGGTCATTTATAATGTTTTACGACGTATGTATTCATTTCTTTATGCAATATTGTTGATTTTTTGTCTGAGTAGGTCATGACTTGTTTACATGCATATTCATTATTTCTGTAGGGGGATTGCATGGCGTTGTCTCTTAATGTAGTTTACATTTTATTATTTTGATTATATGTAAGTGTTTGAAATATTGTAGCAATGGCGACTGGTACTGATGAATCATATATTGATCTAATTCAGTTAGAACAAGAAACACAACAAACATTACAGACAGTTAAGAGCTTCACTCAATCCTACCAGGATGTTTGGTCTCAAGTGGGAGATTTATCAAGTCAAATCAAGGACTTAGACCAGAAATTGGTTGACATACAGGGGACAATACAACACTTAACACCCAACATCAATAACACTCAACCATCCATAATGTCTACACCACATACATCTCACATTCCAAGTAATGAACAAAGGAATGATGTAAACATTTTGTACAAGAGTTCACATAGTGCCCTGGTTGGGAATGTGATTGTGGTCTTATGGGTCTTGTCTTATAGGAAATTGTCAGTTTTGCTCTTGTAGTACTGGTTTGGTACATTTTAGAGGATAGAGTACACCACTTTCCAAACCCCTTTGAGATTCATGTTTAGAGTCGTTTCTAGCCAATAGCTCTGGCGCGTTTGATAATCATTAGGACGCCTCAAGAGGAGTAAATTCTGTCTTCATATGTGGAGAACTCTTTTGTTGCAGAGTGATGTGACATCCTGTGTAAGTGGAGTCAATCTAACCCCAGTATTAGGCTAGACAAAGTTATTAGGAAAGCTGTATTGAACACACCCATAGGGTAGTGTCCCCCATTTAGTACTCAAGTATATCCTTTTGTTATGTTGTTGCAAGAGCTCCTTTAGTTTCTAGTTGAGATCGTTGCTTGTTTCTTCTGTACAAGACCTGTTTTTCCGCAGTCGCAGACCCATCTAAAGGAGCTGTTTGGTTCCGTTAGGAAAAGTTGTCCTTGATATTAGAGTGGACATGAATCAAGTTCTTCCCCGAGGGAAAAGCTTTGTAATGGAAAAAAATATTACCTAACTTATTAGTGATTTATTTAGGAATCGATTCATCATCCTCCTCTAATATCTTTACTGTTTGGGGAGAGTGAATTGGAACTGTGAAATGTTTTCGTTTTCTGTTGTGGACGAGTGTGGCAGTGAAGCCAGTCCCTTGTTTTTTTGTTTATCTTTCACTTTGAGTAGTGAGCGCTGCTGAATCTTTCATCTGCTTTTGGTAACACTAAAAGAACCATGTAAGAATCACGAATGCTTTCATGTGAAACGTCGTCCAACCTTTCCGCTCTTCATTTTGGCTATTTTACCAAATATTATACAAATGATTATCTATCCCTTGCAAGGGATCTAGTCCAGGGGTATCTAGTCCAGGAGTTCTGAAGACTAGGTAAATTAATCAAGTCCAGGAGACTAGGCTTGGGAGAAATTTGGCATGATGTACTGAGTATAAAGAACATGCTGAGTACCAGGAATTTTCTTCAATACCCCTAAAATGGAAATCACACTTCAACTGCCTCCCAGTGGGAAGACATCACCTGGCCTCATCAGTAGTAAGACCCATACACACAAGGAATATCATGTGATAGCAGGTAGGACAGGCCTACCCTAATTCCCAGGCAGCGTAAAGGTCATTAGTCTTCATACCCATTGTGTCAACTATGACACAGTACCATTCTCCGACCCCTCTGTCCTCCAGGCAAGAAGACTGACAAAAGTGTATATGTATAGTAGTATACTTAGTATTATTATTCTTGTATCTTAATGTCGTGGCGGAAAAACCGCCCGTGACATGCCAGTTGTTGACTAACTTACTGATTTATTAAGAAGCCTTTTTATCCTCACAGGGTATATTTACATGGAAGGGAACCTTTTTCCTTAGACACAGACATACTTTGGTTTGCACATAACACACACATCCATTATGTAGTATGTATGCAACTGTGTATTATTTTATTATACTATGCATGGATAAAATAGTATGTGTGTATATTATAAAAAGGACAGTTATTGGAAATCCGTTGTTACATGATAAAAAATCTCACCATGAAATATTTAAAAGCAAGAACGATCAAATGGACACATCACAAGTGTACCAAGATATCTTATCTTGCAACGAAGTCTGTAATTTTGCCAATGATATAGCATCCTTAAATGAATGGTATTGACCATAAATTACTCCTTAGTACTGATGAAAAGCCGAAGACCAATGCATTAAACTATATGAGTCCAAAAGGAAGGAATATTTCCAAAGATATCTGCAAGTCTGGAGATGTCTTCCTCTGAATGACCATGTCTCGGAGACTTTTTCAGTTAACGTCGGTTTCCTTCGACACTTCCGCTCCTCCTCCTGCGGAAACCGTGCAATAGAAATGCCGCTAAATAACGGATATTTGATCTCTGGAAACGCCAAAACATTCAAATCATTCGGGGCAGTTTTCAAAATGACCCAGAATGGTGGGAAATGACCGGGAACAGTGCCCGAATACACCGTTCTCCCGTTAACTGGAACGAGTTACGTGACTTACATGTTCCTAACTTCTTCCCTGCAAAGGCTCCAGACCAGAGTTCGGTCTTATTTTTGTGTGTTTGAGGTGGAATATATGTCAGCATAGTGAAGGTAGTGGACGGTTTAATCGTTTCATCTGTATATTATGTCAATCCGATTGCTGAGGCAATCTGTGCACTTTGAGGGGCGAAATAAGCCAACGTCTTCTGCCTCTGTGATATTGGGAACTCCTTGAAGTCTCAAGAGTGGGCGTGGCCTCCTTCCTCCATTGCTTCTGTCATTCACAATATAGGCTAGTATTTCTTTTTGCTTTGACGTGATATGTCATAAGGGTCAGGCAGTCCAGATTTACGTGGAATTTATTTGGAAGCACCTTTGAAATGCGGAATGAGTAGTAGGGTTTGATATTGAAGTGAACAGGTTTGAGTCTGAGATATACCTAGCTACCTAGGTATCCCTTACCTAGGTAGGTCGTCTTTCTGTCTGTTTGTCGTCGAGACATTTTCATCCGAATTATTGTTAGAATGGAGAGTGTGCCTTCGCTTTCGCGTGAAATATAGAGGTTAATGTCCACTTTCGTCGATGTTTGTAAGAATGTGCCTGAGGAACCGTTTCACAATTGGAATGTCAGCGATGAATAGGCTAAGTAGTATACTAGCTTAGCTAGTAGGTAGTTTGCAGGGGATTGCATAGTGATGGGTCCCCCAGGGTTACTGTTGCAGAGGCATTTTAGAGGGAAGGGAATTGGCCTAACCAGACTTGCCCTTGACCGAACCTACCTCAGATACCATCTTCTAACCAGGGCAGGGGAGGGGGCCTTTGCTCCTTGGAACCCCCCCCCACCCCTATACCCGCAAGGAAGTCGTGACTTCCTGGAAGAAGCCTCCAAGGAACATTGAGTTGAATTTCGAGCTTCCAAAGGAATACTATTTAGGTGTTCATTTCGAAAACAGGCAACACAAGGTACCTAATGGGAAATACAGAGAGAGATCAGTTAGCCTGTTAGAAAAACAGATAGGGTAAAACACCACGGCAGGCCCCAACCCTCATCACGGTGGACGGGTCTTATTCACCCCCTCGATATTTAATTGGTGAAACAAGAATACAATTGCAACTCTAAGCATACCATTTAAAAGACTGAAGTTTCGTCAACATAATGTGATATATGAAAGCCCTATACGAACTAAAATAAGCATGTGAGCTCTTCATAAAATATGTTTTCAAAGACAGTTTTGAAATAACCAATATGGCGGCTACGTTTTGCATGGAAGGTTCTGATCAGTTGATGGCCACCATCTTTTCCCAGCCTTCCCAGCACTCATTTGAACAATGTTAGCGTATATATGTAACGTTTATTGATCTTACTCAAGATTGCAGTTGTAATCAGCACAATAAAACAACATTTTTGTTGCCTATATTAGTGAAAGTATGAAACTTGTTATTCCCGTATGGTTGGAACTGAATTCATTCTTACCTTGTATCGGTGGTTTTTATCCTTACTGCCATCACAACTGAAACTCCACAGTGCTTATTTGATTGTAATTATACACATTTTGGTCTTAATTCACTCCACAGTGCACTTGAACCACGCTGTGGTTCCTGGTTCCTAAGCACTCACTCCGCAAACACAGTTACGAGCAGCAGACGACAACACTGGATTAGTATGAGATGCAAAGCTTTATTCCCTTAATTGTTTACTTTACTCATATTTAGTTTTAACTTTACTTCAAAAATGTTTTTATTTTAATTCATGTCTATTATCCCTTTTTTGCAACCAAACTTAACCCGCAAAAATTACAAATGTTTCGGATGTATACTTATGAGGCAGACGACGTGAGGAACAAAAATGACTCATCGTTGCCAATCTAGTGGAGCGTCATACATACGCCGATGCATTAACAAACTGTTTTCGATGATTCTAGTTGTCATAGTAATGCAGTAATGATAACAAAATTGCTGTATATGTACGTAATATAATACAAATAGATACGGCTAATTTCACTTATTTCCCCGGTTTTTGTGTAAGTCTTATACCTAGTTTGGAGGGTAAACACATACCAATTGACAACATTAACTGAATAAACTAATTGAAGAGGCGCAAAATGCCGCAAAGAATTCCCGTAGTCCCCTTGAATTAAGTGGCTGGTAAGAGGTTGGTTTACAGATTTGTTGTGATGAAAGTGCCCCAGCGTCTTATGGGTACAAGTGTGTGAGATTTAGCACAGGAAATGGGAAGTTTGTTGACACAAGCGACTCCGTAAACATCAAGATGGCGTCAATCTTCGAAACATTTTTAGTTGTAAGTAAAGAAAAATTTCTAAAGCGTTTTGGTGAGATTTCCACTGCGTAGCCACCCTTTTCACTACCCTCTATTTAAATCTTAAAATTTGGCCTTAATTTCTAACTTTGGAGAAAATACTTACTTCGAAAGGAGAGTAGAGGTCTTTAGCTCTCCGTTTCTCACCAACAAGATAAAGTCGCGACTGATGCCCATCTCCGGTGTCAGGACGCGTTATAATGTAATTTTTCGGAGGGTGG
The DNA here is from genome assembly GCF_015104395.2 of Macrobrachium nipponense. NCBI lineage: Eukaryota > Metazoa > Arthropoda > Malacostraca > Decapoda > Palaemonidae > Macrobrachium > Macrobrachium nipponense. The sequence goes on along the minus strand of NC_061107.1, from coordinate 31,516,337 downwards.
CAAGCGTTGAAAGTAGGTGGCCTGTTTGGCCTGCTGTGATGTTTTACCCTATATTAGTGAAAGTATGAAACTTGTTATTCCCCGGGTTATGGTTGGAACTGAATTCATTCTTACCTTGTAATCGGTGGTTTTTATCCTTACTGCCATCACAACTGAAACTCCACAGTGCTTATTTGATTGTAATTATATTCATTTTCGTCTTAATTTCACTCCACAGTGCACTTGAACCACGCTGTGGTTCCTGGTTCCTAAGCACTCACTCCCGCAAACACAGTTACGAGCAGCAGACGACACACTGAATTAAGTAGAGATGCAAAGCTTTTAGTTCCCTTAATTGTTTACTTTACTCAATTATTTTAGTTGTTTCCGTATCGTAAATACAAACCCATCGGTCCTTTATTACAAGAGGAAAGTAGCCTAGCGGCAGCTGGGAACGGTTCGTAAGCTTCGAACAAGGGGAGAACGGTAAGTTTTAAACTTGCTTGTCCCGAACATTCCGCGCGCCGCGCGACTGGGAGGTAATAAACAATCACTTTTGCTTTCGGTCCGCGTGTGTTGAAGGACGTGTTCGTCATCGCTCTGCCCGCTTCACATCGTCGTATTGCTTTTGTTTATATTGTTGTTTTTCTACTTAATGGGTTTGTTTTACTTGAAAATAGCCAAACTGTAAAGTACACTGTTTTTCATTTTTGCACACAATTACTTAATTATGAACCAACATGGAGTTATTTCGCCTGTAGATGCGGCGATTTCCTCTCTTTTCATGAATTGAACCCTTGAATTATGTCTCGGTGGCCGAGGGCGGGCGCGCTCTCGCAGAGTCATGTATTTTGGGCGAAAGTGTGTAATTGAGAAATGTAAGTACTCTTTTCATTATTTTGCCCCTGCGTTCGTTACCGAGAGTGTGATTGCGCTTTACACCGAGCCTTTAATTTTGATATTGACGCAATTTGAGTCATTCGCATTGCATTTCTTTTCATTTCCATTTATTTAGTTTTCATTTTGAATTTATGGATCAATTTTCGTTCTACCGGGAATGCATCCTTACGATTTTTTATGTGAAAGTGAAATCGCAATTGCAAGTATTCTGTTCTTTTCATTTTTCGATATATTTTATGATAGCATCAGATTTATTTGGATCAAGTTTTCCGTTCTTACCCGGGAATTGATCCTTTTCCCCCGATTTTTTAATGTTGAAAGTGAAATCGAAGTGCAGTAATTCTGTTTCATTTTCATATATATTTTATGATAAGGGCATCATATTTATTGATTCAAGTTTCGTCTTCCCGGAATTGATCTTTTCCCCTTAAGTTTTCTATGAAGTGAATCGGAAGGGCAGTATTCTGTTGCATTGCATATTTAACTTCACTGCTGTGCGGGGGTAGGGGAAGCGAAGGTCTGCCAGGAAGTCGTCCCGGAAAGCGGGCTTTCCCGCGACTCCCTTGGTATCCAGATCTTCTTTCGTTTCCTTCCTTATGCCCCCCGCCTCAGCTTTCCTTCGTTGTATTTTTGTATTTGGGTCTTCCTTGCGTTCGGGGTGGGGCAAATGTCTTCCCCCCAGTGCGTGGAGGGAACCCCTATTTAACTAATCTATCTATGTTGACCAGCAGGTGATGGCTGCTACATCCGTGGCGGAGACGACCATTGGACAGGTATGGACCACCGCGGCGGCAGGGCGTGCGCCTAGCATCCACGGGTGGGATGCTGCAGCGGCACCCTCTAGCGAGGTCTGGGGCCCGGGGCGGTCTCCACTTACTACCACGGCCGCTTATGCTGCTTTCCCCCCCCCTCCTACTTTACAACTCCCCATGCTGTGGTCGGATGACGCCGTTCTTGCCGACTAACTAGGGGCCGCCCGCCGTACCGAGGTTGGGGTGCCGCCGCCCGCCTGTTTCTTGTGTGCCTGCCCCAGACCTTCCGAGGTTCTGTTCAGCAAGCCTCGACCCCTGGACCGGCCGTCACGGGACCCCAAGGTTCCGCTGGCTATGACCGATGATTCTACGAGGCGATTCGCTGGGCCTGCCGCTAACCTGCCCGCGGATGTGATTTCCGCCTGTTGGGCTTGGCGTCCCATTCTGGGTCTAACCGCCTGCCGCTGTTGAGTCTTGGCTGTGTTCCTGGTCGCTACCTGGTTTCCTGAGCCTGTCCATGCTGGTTCCATGAACCCACTGGTGTCCTTCACCCCAGTCCCAGGTACTTCCGCAGGACAGGTGCTAGTCGGGACCGTTGTTGCCTTCGGCAATAGCCCCGGCTCCGGCCTGGAATGGAGGACCTGACGACCTGTCCTGCCGTGGAGCTGACGAGGAAGAGGAGAAGAGGAAAGCTGTGCCATATTCGTCTTCATCGTTATGCTGCTGCCTCTTCCCCTTCGACTTCTAAGGGCCCATTAAGACCGAAGAAGCAAAGAAGGCTGCCTTCCCCCCATAAGAAGTCTCCCTTCGGGGAAACTTCTAAGGGCCCGTTCCCAACCCCGGTGGGACGGGAGGTCCTTCCTTTTGCTGGTCCTCCTGCTCCGTTAGGGACGGGGGGGCCCGTCTCCCCCTTCCGTAAGGAAGAGGATAGAACGGGGAACCAGAGGAGGTAGCGGTATTATATTGCGGTTAGCCTCTTGGTACTTTCTAGCCTTGGTGGCTAGCGGCGATTGCCGCTACGCCAGTTAGGGCTTCGGTCTCTCGTTCGCGAGAGATCCCGAGTGTTACGTTCTCCCTCGGGAGATCGTTGCAGCCAAGGTTTCGGCGCCAGAGTTCGCTTCGGCGCCAAGACGCCGGCACGGTAGCCAAGGAAGGCTGGTTGAGAGAGAGACGCTCCAGGTTGGGACTCTTGGCCAGGCCAGCAACCAGCCGGTAAACCCGGGTTTTACCCCCTAAGAAGTTCCTTCGGGGTACCTTCTAAGGGCCCCGTCTCGCCCTCCGGACGATTTCGAGGGGAGCTATTCTGCATCCTCCTGACCTCCCTCGGGAACACGGCCCGTCTTTTCTTCTTACCAAGGAGAAGAAAGACGGGGGACCAGAGGAGTACCAGCTTCGGCTGGGCCAACTTCCTCCGCCCATTGGTTCTAGAGGTTTCTGCCGCTCTAAACCAGGATCCGCCTCGGCTTCTCGTCTTAGCGAGAAAGAAGTACCGACGGTGGACGGTCTCCCGCGGGGAGGAACCGTCCAGCCAAAGTCTTGACACCCGAGCTCCGCTCGCCGCCAAGACCGAAAGCGGCGGAGCAGAAGACTGGCGAGTGTCGTGCAGACGACTCTTCGCTATGGCCAGTGCGGACGCTCTCGCAGCGACCAGCTGGCTGATCGGGTTTTGGACGTGACTCGGTCGCTGACCCAGCCACGGGTTGAGGCGGGGGAGGAAGGGGTCCCCGCGGTCGTCGGGTACCAGCCAACGGCTGGTACCAGCGGCTCGACGCCGCCGAGAGGACGCTCGCCGCCGGTCTTTCACCGCCGACAACGAGCCTTAGGCAGGTCACCTGACGCCACCGACTCCCATCGGGACCGAGGGCGGAGACGGTAACCAGCAACAAAAGCTCGCCTGACGATTAGGAGATCAGCGTCGATGTTCTCCAGCCGAGCCTCTTCGCCCCAGGCGAGCGGCCAACGGCTAGGCCTGCTGCTCGATCGCCACCGACGGTGGCGGGCACGATCAGCAGCAGCCCTCACCAAGCACGATGCGGTCCTGCCAGCGAGCTCGGGAGGGGGATGGTCAGGGTCTGCCCTCTCCTGTACCTTTCAAACCTCCTTAGGGGACCTACAAACCGGGAGGAGCGAGGTACCTATAAGGGATCGTGAGAGGTGGGCGCCGCTCGCGATCCCGCATATGACGCCGTATCGACCAGGCCACGGTTCTAGGACCGACCAGGACAATACGAGCAAGTAGCTGGACGGCGACCGTCAGGGGTCTTGGCCGCTGTTCCTTCCCCTTCAGGAAGGAGGAGTCATCTCGGGATCTGTTTATTGTTGGAGGGACTGGACGGTCCTACCACGCAAGACGCGGTCTTACTCCCGAGATACAGGAGGAATTTGCAGAAGTCATTAAGCTGATTTCGTCAGCATTAATGACCTTGCGGAAGGACTTGCCGCTCCCCACCAGCAGAGCCCACGTCTCTGCCCCTAGTAGTTCGTTTTGGGGCCCGAGAGGGAAACCAAACCGACGGTGGGTCTGCCGGATCGGAACGGGAAATTGAACCGATTCTGTATCGAAACCAGAGTCTCTCGTCTCCGAGGACAAAGAAGGCTCCTCTCAAGTTCTGGGCCGGATCGATCAAGGCAACTTCCACCTCCTCTACTGCGACCTGCGGGCATTTCTACGTGTCTTCGGACACCGTATTTAAATACTCCTTCGGTCCTCCTGAGAGTGGTTTCGACTCGACGAGGAACTGGCAATGAGTCGAAGGACTGGTATCAGGATCTACTCCTGTCAGGTGGTCGATCAGGCCCCAACCCAGACGACGTTCACAAAGTGGCGGGGCAGACCCTTAACCTACAGTGGAGAGTTCGTAACCCTCCGCCGGGAAAACGTTTTTCCTGACGGATACGTTTTCCCAGACTCTGAGGAGGCCATCGCCGCAAGGCGTATGGACTGCCCTCCCTACTCTTCTCCTACTGCTAGTTCCACTGGGAAGGCGGAGGAGCGAGTATCCAATTCCTCCCCCATTCCCTCTCTCCTTACGGGCTATGAGTGGAAAGGGGAAAGGGGAGGGATCCATACAGAGATTTATCTGTAGGATCCCACGTTCGGGACTGCGCTACCAGGGGGGACCGTTCGGGTCCTACCATGACGTAAAGCCCCCGTGGTCGTTGAGTTGAGGAGGAATCCTGCCCCCATTCTCGATTTGCTACGGGGAATCGAGAGGACCAAACAGACCGATATCGTTTGACCGAATTTCGGTGGGGGTTTTTTTTTTTTTCGCAGACTGCTTAGGCAATTCTTACGGAATTTTCTAGCGCATGTTCAGTGTTCGAGGTTTTTCACGATCTCACCAAAACACTTACGCGAGACACCCGGGTCCAACGTGGAGCGAGACGACGGAAATCCCCGATATACACGATTAATCGGGAAACCTCCGCCTATGCGCCGAATTCCTGGAATTTCTAGCATTGGGAAGAAGGACTGCTGCTGAAAGTAAAACATCTCACCCAGTGGCACCGACCAACCTGGCAATAGAGAAGATCGGACGGGCAATATCCAGTTTGGCTTGAACTATCGTCTTTAGTATTCTGTTCACCATTGAAGCCTTTGCCTTCCGAGGAATTACTTCTCCTTCACTCTCTTTGATAGAGATCGAAGGTGCGGTCGATGCTCCAATCCTTATTTTGTTTTTCTTGAAGGAAAGAAGTTTAGGGAATGGAGATTCGTTTTGTTTCAGGAATCCGACAAATATACTACGTATAGTTAACCTCGTGACAAATTGATTCTACTAAGCAGTTGAAATTGTCCGAGGGCGGGGTAAGGGCGCATATCCTAGTTTATCTACGGATTGCGACTTAGAAGAGAAGTATTCTTTAATTGAACTGTCAAACTCGGGGTTGCCTGCAACCTCCCAGGATTTCTTTTTTCAGTTTCAATTTTATATAACTTATGGTTTTGTCACGACAACACCATTTCAAACTTTTATCATTTACCGAAATTCGTTTCGGCCAAATAAATATAATTGCTCGAGAGCACATCTTTTATGCCTCCGGATTAGTTCTAGACCGGAACGCATTCCTTCGTGGAAATTAATGGATTACATGGCAACTCAGGATGACGAGTCGGCGAGAGCTCAAGGACTCAACTACTGCGTATTGAACTGCCATGACAGCAGATTAGTATCAGCTGGGGGCCTCTGGGAGATGCACGGTCAGTTTATGTCGCTCTCCTCCCCCTGGTTTGATTGACCACTACCGAACCAGTATCTATGCCCAACAATCATGGACTTAGGTCTCTGATAATGGGGATTCTTCCGCAATAATGAAGGACCACTTAACTGCTGTGACGCTAGATTCCATCGCCTTCGACATTGCGAGGAATTTTCAACAGAGAATATCTCTTGGACTCTTTCATCTTTCTGTTTTACCCGCCACGGTAATCAACAGAAGTCTGTTACAAGTCTCCCGCTGCCATCGCACTGCGATAATGCGAATGATTTTGCAGACATCTGAGTTTGTCTTCAAAATAATATCGTATTCGTAGGTGGGTACCAATTGTTCATTGTTCAACCCGAATTACGAGATGTGGTCAGCAGGACATCGGAATACTCTCCGACCTGACAGGCCTTCTACTTCCAAATGTTCAGCCCATGTTTGAGGAAGCAGTTCTTCAAGGCGCTTTCCCCTGTGGTTTCATTACTGAAGAAACGCCCCACCCCGCTTTCATTGCAACTACGGACCTTCTCACCGGCTTTTTACAGCAATGAAATAAGCGGGTTAGCGTTTTCAGTCATTTGTAAGCACAGGTTCATGAATCTTGAGAATCCCTTCTCTCGGAGTTCATCTGTGAAGGACGTAGGTTGCATTCAATATCTAGCCTTCGTCTTATTCAAACGGTACATAGTGTTGTTTCTCCTTAGCTGAGATTCAACAACCATGAGAATGTATTACCTTCAAGGGACCATCGGTCTCTAGAAGGCCAATTGACTTTCGCCTGTTGGGCAACATGCCTTAAGAAGGGGAATCATCACCTCGCTGTCCGGCATTGGTTGAACAAAACAAATACACTTATTTGTTTAGTCTCTTGGCATAACCCTTTAAAGGCCGAGAAGGTCACGTGACTTAACTTATCGGATGGCTTTGCACAACTTGCCTCCTACCGAACGCAGTCCAGTCGGCAGCTGTCAGAGCGCACCCGACCGAAGCAGTACGAACTAACGCTGGTTGACTTAGTTTCGGTTGTTACAGGAGCAATCATTTAACTTCGTTTTAAAGCTTGTCACAGTAACCCATACCATTGGACAAACCCACCATGGAAGTGGTCGGTGGTCCTATACCACTTAACCGAGAAACTTCGCTGGACATGGGGATAGGAGGATGCGAGAGAACTTGCGTGGCAAAACGGACAGACCAGTATGGGTACTGGACATCACTCCAGAAGTAGGAGAAGAGGGATAGGTCATGCGGAACTATTTCCTTCTTGTTTTCCTTGAGGAACTGTATGACTTCTCCTGCGAAGTCAAGCATCCAGGGGATTGGGGTATCCCGTGACGCTCGATTTCGAAACGAACTTTCGTAGCGAAGACTTCAGAACCCTTCGGATCCCTGACGATTTGGTTCGAGTCGTTCCACAATCCCTCCCATAATGGACTTCACCAGCCTTCTTGGATGCGGAAAGGAGATGGCTGCCTTGTCCGACAAGAACTTCTCCGTAGGCGCAGGTTACTTGAATGGCAGGGGTCGGGGTCTGCGGTCCAACCCAGACCACCATGCCCTTCCTTTCCTTTTACCTTCGGGATATTAGGCCCACAGGTCCTTGGATCTTTTTCCTTGGGACCCGTGGTGGCTGGCTGCCATCAACACGTTGTGTAGCGAACAACCCAGAACCCTCGCAGGCTGAAACAGCCATGCGAGGTCCTGGGTGTGACCGTTAAGAATGGATTGAGTGGAATAGAGAGTGTGACTGGCTCCTCTTCCCATCTTTTTCTTTTTTTCTTCCCTTCGTTACCTGTGTGGCTTAGAGGGGCAAAAACGGTCGTTCACCCTGCTGGATAAGGACAAGATTGCAGGTGGAGCTACTCAAAACAAGCCCCATCCTATCCCCTTTCAACTAGGGATAGGAGCGTGATATCCACCACTTGCCTCCAACAACGGGGGAGGAAGTGGATGCCAGCTTGAGACAAACCCATAACTTTATGTTGGCCTCTTGCAAACCAGGAACCAAGTTGCTTGCTTGCTGGTACCGAAGAGATACGCGTTGGCCTCTCTCTTAGTACTCGGCCCAGGCACCCAGAGGTATTGACCATTGATCTTGCGCCGGTGCACACCCCGATTCAATCGGAGGACAGAGGCTTGGAGCCCTCCCTCGCTTTCACAGACCAGGGAGGTCATTCCAGGGATGGACGAAACACCCAGTCTTGATTCATCAAAAGACCTCAGATTCCATCCCACCAAAGAAGTGGAGTCCTTCCTATTGTTAAAGGACCCGATGGTTTGTATTACGTATCGGAACAAATGACAAATTTGGTCGAAAAATTGCATTTTCATACAATCAACTTTACCTGTCAGATATATACATAGCTAAGAACTCCGTCGTCCCCGACAGAAATTCAAATTCCGCGCCACTCGCTACAGGTAGGTCAGGTGAATCTAACCGGCCTGCCCGGGTGGCAGGACTGAGGAAAACCATCCCGTTTTCTATCATAAGTTGTTTTTCTCTGTCGCCGGTGGTATCAACCATTGGTTGTGATTACCTCGCCTGACTTAGATTCATTTTTTTCAACAAAATTTGATCAACGTTTTTTCGGCTTTTTGGTGACGTATGTTTAGATCGTGTTTTGGCATTTCGCTATCTGGGGACTGTGGTTTGGAATAAACTCTTTTGGATTTTTCTCAGTATGGTCTGATTCTTTAATGTGAGTGTGGAGAATGTGGTGGAAATGTAGGCTGCAGGTGAGGATACCGAAAGCTTCGGGTTGATCTTCCTTCACAATTGTATGCCGTAAATATAGGGGGGTTCAGTGTTATTGATATTAAACAACTTGTAAGGAATGCGAGGGTTTGAATGCAGAAGAGTGGAAGACTTTGACTTCTTACTTTGAAGAAGTTGAGAGAGGGATAGAGTTAGACGACTGAAAGGTATGAGTCCAAGGGCCTATTGAGCCTTTCACGGGATAATTCTAACCCTTACTGTAAGATTCTCCCTATAGATCTCATTATCTGAGTGGTCGTTTCGGATTCGGCATCGGAAATCGCCAATCTGAAAAGACGACTATTAGAGACGCTCAGCAAAAGACTTGAAGTCCAACGATGGCTGACTCTGAAAGGTAAAGGCTAGGTGATAGTGAACATTTTAGTGAAGTGGAGGTCCTATCAGTGTTGTGGAGGGGGAGTTTGATCCGTTCCCTGCGGCGATCCCAGGCCTAGACCTCTTCCAAACTCACATGCCCAGAGGAGGAGAAGGAAAGTCCGGAAAGACCTTAAGGAGGGTCGTTGGGGAATCCCCAACGGTCAGACGTCCCCGTTCAGCGTAGCTCCTGCTTCATGGCAGCCAGCTCAAAGGGCGCTATAGGAAAAGCAAAGGTCCTTCGCGGAGTGTTTCTTTCCGCCCTCCTCCTCCCTTCCCTCACCCTAAACGGGGAGGGGGAAGGAGTAGAACTTTATCGAGGACCGCTGAAAGCGGTCATATGAAGCAAAGACATTGATTCGAGCCCAGAGCGCTTCTCCGGATGAGCCACCGGGTCTGCTTTTAAGAACGCGAAGGATGGCGTCAGCGTCACCTATGACGCTTATGAGGAAGATACCCCATCATGGCTTCTTCCCAGAGGTGATGACGAGAGGCGTCATGCACTAGACGTGGAGGGAGAAAGCGTCAAGAAAAGATAATTATGGCGGTTCATGGAACAACTGTCATCTCCTTGTGGGAGTTTTAGCGCCCCGTCGGCAAGCGGACGTGACGCTTCCAATTAAGAAGTCTCGTCCTCTCGCACCTGCTCCCGAAGAAACGGGGACTGGACGGAGAGTGTTGTAATACAAGAGGAAACCGAAAGACCGTCTTTTAGAAGTGAAGAAGGTCTTTTCAAGGCGGATCTTAGACGGGACGCTCCGTCCAAGATTGTGAACGCCGGAGTAAGGAAGCCCTTAGACGAGCGAAGCGTCTTCCAGCACGCGAACGCGTCATCAAGACGTCAACAAGACGACGGTCATACATGACGCTCGGAGAGCGGGAAGCGTCATACAAAAGACGTCTTCAAAGCAAAGCCAAAAAGAAGCCGCCAGGTTGTGAACTCCTTTCCAAGTCGACCATCAGAACGGGGAAAACGGAAAGACCTTTCATTCCCTTTAAGCCCCTCTCCTATCAGGGAGTTTTGCTCTCCTCCAGAGGAAGGAAGAAAGCTCTGAAAGGAGAACGGAAAATCCAGAATTATCACGAGGTTGCAAGAAAACTTGGATGATGACGATCATGGAAGAGAGGTCTTTGGGATTGTCTAACTATAAAGTGTTGACTACCCTGCGTCTGGAGGGGGGGAATAAACGGAGACAAGACAAGTTGGACTCCGGCTGCTCCTCCTTCTCCGCGCTGTCGCTCTTTTCTGGAGAGCGAAGGCGAAGAAAGCCTTACCGTCTTTTCTTAAGATGAAGGACCCTACCATCTCGATGAAATGAAAGCGGGCTTTAAAAACGCCTTAGACTCAGGATGAAGTCGAAGAAAGAACTTAGTCAGGACAGTATTTTGCATGCCTCCAGCAACGGTTAGCTGGGAAAAGGAAAAGGACATATGGTACAAGACGGGGGAGGATTATGGGTATCGCTCTCCCTTTCTACAACAGAGGCAGGACTTTTCGAACGTTAGTTGTACGCTTCAAGGCAGTCCTAGTCTTAATTTCTTTGCTAGTATTTCTTGCGGAGTATTTTTAGAACTGAATCATCTTCCTCACGGCAAGGACTTTTTACATGTATTGGAAGTCTTCAAACTTCTTAGATTGGTCCATTGGGGGATGTCCAAGAAAGCTCTCGATTCCACAGGGAATCGAATCCTGACGCCCGGTATTGCATTTTGTCTTGCATTCGGACAAAGCAGTACAGGATGGTTATTTTTGCTTAAGTCTCTTCATTAATTGGAGCAGGTCTTTTGAAGAAAAGGACGGTGTAAGGCGACCTTCTTTAAACAAAGGCAAGTCTCAACATGCGCAGAGGGCAGCCCTATTACTGGATGCACCTCCTGTCTGACTATTTGTTCCCTTCTCAGTTAGTGAAGGACGTGGCTCACTCTTTAACTGAGAAGGCGAACTCCAAGTATTCTTGCTGACGCAGTCAGCTAGAAAGAAGAAAACTCTTTTTTGTTTCTGACAAGAAAGGAACCTAGCAACTTCTATGCAAGCCCTTTCGAGGTGGTCGATATCCAGGCCCTCCCGCAAGAAGGATTTCCTGCTATTCCTGAGAGAATAAAAATCTCATCTAGGCCGTATCCACAATAGAGGAATATAGAAAGTATTGCTCCCGGCTGTATTCAGGAAACAGGAGGATTAAGGATCCGGGCAGAATAATGAAGATCTCCACGATCTACAAACGGTCTTTTGAGAACTTCAAAGTCTAAAGAAACCAGTACCTTCCGAACTAGAACCTAGACGCTAGTTCTAAAGATATCTGGTTATCGGAAAGATTTCGAACCCTCATTCATAGGGCATGTTTAGAGGACATTCCTTTCTTTTTTTTTTTTTTTTTTTTTTTTTTTTCTTTTTGTTTTTATTTTTTTTTTTTTTTTGTTTTTCCACCCCTCTTCCCGAAAATGCCTATTCCTATTTATCTTTAGCTACGGGCAAAGGAGAATTAGTGAATTGCATTGCCTCTGCAGGATGCAAGTTAGCATTCAAGGGAGACTTCCAGCCGGATTTGCTAGTCTTTAAGGACCCTGTTTTTAGCGAGAGGGAGGAAAACGAGAAATCCTACGAATCCCTGGCCTAAGTCATTCGAAAAGTCAAATGGCCATGTTCCGGAACGTCTCATTAGGACAAGAAAACAGAGAGGTCTCGCTCGCCCTGTTAGAGCTCTGAAGTTCGACCTTCAGAGAAAGCATCAAAATGGGAGGCTCTAGACGAGGTTCTTCTTTGGTGCGCGGGTAAAAGGACCCCACAAGACTGATGTCCAAGAATGCGGCTGGCATTCCGGTTGTAAGAAACGGTCCATTACAGAACAACTCATAAAGGCCCTGTCCTGACGAAACAGTCTTAACAAACGGTTGAGAATAAAAAGATCATGAAGTTAGAAAGGCTATAGCGAACGTCTCTCCTCGTTTCATAAAGAATATGTCGTTAAAAACAAAAAAATAATTAGATACGACATTTTGGAGATGGCAAACTCAGTATTTGCATCTCCATTGACTTGAAAGACGTGCGTGTGGACATATCGGAGAAGTGTTTTTCACTAGGTCCTTTCGTATCGGCGGATACGATTCTGGGGTACGGGAGCCGACACCAATCCTTACAAATGTTTATACTTTTCTTCCTTTTGGGATATGGTCGAAGTCCTTCTTAACAATTAACAACACAGGACTTAGGCTAGGCAAGCACGGGGGCCGTCTATGTTGTTCAGTAAGAGAATTCTTGTCATATCCAATTAGTTGAGTATTTTTTTTTGAAAAATTTAGGTATGTGTGCGTAGTGATTTTGGAGTTTACGATTGTTGTGACGAGTTCGGGGATAACTCTTAACAATCCTGTAGTTCTAAACTTATGGTTAGGATCAGGTGGTCGGGATTGGTTGTGTGCTCCTTCATAAGGTGTATTGTCATATAGTGGATCAGCACCCATTGACAGTCCTTTTAGGCTCTTGCCGAGTAAGTGGGTAAGACCCCATCGGCAGACCCACAAGAACTCTTGGCCATAGATCATATATCTCGCTAAAGTTTCTTGAGGTGATGCAGACTACTGGGCAAACACCCACGAAGTCTACCACCTATCAGGTAGGAACCAAGGTTTTATTTATACCTACAACATATGTTGTTTACCTGTCTATTCCATATAGAAGCTGTCTCTTACCCTCCACCGAAGAGTGTCAATCAGCTATGTATATATCTGACAGGTAAGTTGATTGTATGAAAATGATATTGTTATGTTACAATAAAGTTTTCATACATACTTACCTGGCAGATATATACAATTAAAGGCCCACCCAGCCTCCCCGCAGGAGACAGGTGGAAGAGAGAAAATATGATAGAAAACGGGGATGGTTCCTAGTCCTGCCACCCAGGGCAGGCCGGTAGATCACCTGACCTACCTGTAGCGAGTGGCGCGAAATTTGAATTTCTGTCGGGGACGACGGAGTCTTAGCTATGTATATATCTGCCAGGTAAGTATGTATGAAACTTTATTGTAACATAACAATATCATTTTCCTAACTATACAAACCTGAGGTCCTTACATATAGTCCCTCCTCATGCCACCCCTCACTCTGCGTATTTTGCATGGGCCAAAAAGCAAAAGTGATTTGTTTACCTCCCAGTCGCGCGGCGCGCGACTGTCGGACAAGCAGTTTAACTACCGTCTCCCTTGTTCGAAGCTTACGACCGTTCCAGCTGCCGCTAGCTACTTCCTATTGTTAAAGGACCTCAGGTTTGTATAGTTAGGAAAAATGCAATTTTCGACAAATTGTCATTTTAACTTTACTTCAAATGTTTATTTAATTCATGTCTATTATCCTTTTTTTGCAACCAAATTAACCCGCAAAAATTACAAATGTTTCGGATGTATACTTACGAGCAGACAAACGTAGGAAAAATGACTCATCGTTGCAATCTAGTGGAGCGTCACACATACGCCGATGCATTTACAAACTGTTTCGATGAATCCTAGTTGTCATAGTAATGCAGTAATGATAAAATAGCTGTAATATACGTATATATATACAAATAGATACGCTAATTTCACTTACTTTTTCCCCGGTTTTGTGTAAGTCTTATACCTAGTTTGGAGGGTAAACACATACCAATTGACAGCACTGATAAACAATTGAAGAGCGTCAAACGCTGCAAAGAATGCCGTAGTCCCCCTTGAATAAGTGCTGGTAAGAGGTTGGGTTTACGATTGTTGTGATGAAAGTGCCCCAGCGTCTATGGGTACAAGTGGTGTGCAGATTTAGCAC
>NC_061107.1:31442689-31502078 GCF_015104395.2 Macrobrachium nipponense | reverse complement strand
CTTTGAGTAACTGTCCTTTACGAATTTCTGCTGGCAGTTCCAAACGCAAAAAACTGAGACAAAAACCACAACTCCTCACGTTTCAAATCAAAAATATTTTCTCCCAATCAGGATTACTGAAAAAATTCGCCGCAGCCTCCTCAACTTGAAACTCGAAATAAGGCATATTCTAAGTTAAATGGGGAAAGAGAGAGAGGGAGAAAAAACTCCTATCACTTAAAAGCCTATCAAGCAAACCTATCCTTTTCCCACCTTTCTCTGCACTCCTCCTCGAGAAAACCCTCTGAATGTCAATGTCTGGTAGTAGATCCTGTTAAACGGTCGCCAATTATGTTATGAACTCTTAGAGATGGTAATGAGTTCAGAGGTTCTTTAATCCACTTCTAAAGTCCTTACCACTATGGTAATGAGTAGGACTCATAACCAGAGCATCAACAATCCAAAGTATTTCCTCAAAGAGAAGGATACAGAGACTAAACATATACTTAATTATTTATTACAACAAAAAGGTCTTATCATTACAAAGAAATCCCTTGAAAGCTGTACTTTAGGGAAGAAAGAGCAAAACAAAACTCACAATTACAAAAAAATCCAAAAATACATTCGCCTAGCTAACTATCATACTAAAGTAAAAGAAAAAGTTACTAGGGGGAGATAGAAAACACAGATGCACTGGTCGTTACGAAAGTAAGAGACAAAGTAAGAAAAAATAGCCTTAAACCTAATCAAACCACACATTCGAATAAGCGTACATTAGGACTATGAAACATAATTATCTTGTAGTCAAGAAAAATTAACTATCACTCCACTATTCCAGTGCTTCATAGTAAATCGTCTCTTTAATATTAGCGCGAAGTCTCGTCTTCAACGGTTAACTCCAATTGTGTCACTAAGGATGAAACACCCAACTCAGGTCGTCTATAAGAGAGAATATTTATAGTAAATACACACAGGGTCTGGGATCTTACCCTCTTCTTCGACCCTGGAGGCCTCTTTACGACTCCAGAGGTTCAGTTAACTGAGGGCAAGGGCAAATGACGGGGCGAGGTTCGCCTCCAAAAGTACATCAAGCAAGTTAGGGCATCACAACCCCGAAGTATACGTCTTAAAGGAAGAGCGTCACACGATTTCTTTACACAGACGCAGAGACTGTCTACAAAAAGTACTGTCCGTAGGGGAATGGAAAGGAACACCTCCAAGATGCCAATAGCTTCACAAAGTCGAGGACGTCTTCAGAACATCCGAGTAATTTACCACATGCCGTCAGGAAAAATATAGGAGCTGGTGGTAACCTCTCTACAGGGAGCCGTTAACTCTTCATCATCCGCAAGTTCCCATATCAGAAGCGGAGATGAAAACAAAACCGGGTCACAAACAGTCGAAACACCATCAACCATGAAAAAGAAAAACATTGACAAGGGTTGTTAATTCCAATTAAAACTATAACTACCCTTATTTTTTTTTTTTTTTTGAGGGGGGGAGGTAAAAACCCCAAGTCCAACCTTCAAAAGACATATATAAATCTGGACAAAAACAAACAGAAATTTACTTTAAATGTGTGAAGTCAAAAGCATAACTTCAATATAAAAATTTATCAAATATATTAATTACATTACAATTATATATATATATATATATATATATATATATATATATATATATATATATATATATAAATATATATATATAAAGGCATACAGCAGGGTCCATAAAACACATCAACAAGGCCATAGTTTATTCAAACGAAACGTTTCGCACATGTTCTATGTGCATTTTCAATCTGTAAATATAACATAAAAATCATTAAAATTTACAAAAAGACATTAAAAAAAATATTAAGAGAAAAAAAGGTTATTATTAAAAACTTTTTAAAATTAAACATTATTTAAAAAGGTTACAGTAAAAGAGACCAGTGCTCACCAAACCATTCAGAGGAGAAGGAGAAGAACGAATGACCAAGATTTGACACCAACCTACGACTTCAGTTATGCGAGATAAAGAGGAGGAGGCGAAAGCGTTAGAGTTTAGAGAAGGAACAAGCCGTTTGATGTATAATGACTCAAGGGTAGTTAAGTAATCACTATGGCTCTTACCACCAATAATGGAGAAATGCTTTTTGTTGACTTCAATTTTACATATAGAGACATGGTTCTTTATATTAGAAAATTCGGGTTTACTCAGTGTCTGGCCCGTTCTATAACTGTATCCCATATGGCTACAATATCTCAACTGCAGTAACCTACGACAAGATCCTACATAAATACCGGGGCATCCCGGGCACTTGAATTTATAAATAATGTTGGACCTCATGAAGGTCTGCAGCTTGTCCTTGTAGTTAAGGAATACGCCAATCTTGAGTGGATTGATTTGGAATTAATTGCAATATTAAGGCATCCAAATTCATGTTTCAATTATTTGCTTAATTTTGGTTGCAAAGTTGTTGTCCGAAATAACGGGATTGTGGCAAATATATTTTTCTTTGGGACATTATAAGAGGGTGTTGGATTAGAGAAGTGTTGTAACAACAGCCTGTTAATTACTTTAAAAACCAAGTTTTTTGGATAAGAATTCTGTGAAAAAAAATTTATTAAAAACAAAATCTCATTATGAAAAAGAGACCAACTCGAAGAATATCGAAGAGCCCTATAAACTAGAGTATATATGGAATTTAGTTTAAAATTCTTAAAGCATGAGCTATAGAAGTTTTATTAGCAAGTCCAGTGTATGTCCTTTTTCGTACACAGATGTAAAATCACCATTATCTCTGCTTACATTAATATCCAGAAAGGGTAGACAAGTTGTTGTTTTTCTTTTTCCATGGTAACTAATATTTCGATGTTGATTTATTGATATGTTTTCCAAAAATATCTCACTTTGCCAAGGCTCCTTGAATAATATAAAAGTGTCCATCAACAATATCGTCTATAATAGACAGGTTTTACATAATATGTGGACAATTAGTTAAAAAGTTTTCTTCTAAAAAAGACATAAAATATTGGCGAACACAGGCCCCAATGGGAGCCCATGGCAACTCCATCGACCTGTGAAAAAGAGTTGATCCATTAAAAACAAACATAGAGTCTTGCACAGCAAGCTCAAGAGACGTCTTAAAAAAAAAGTTGTCTATTAAAACCATGAAATACTGTGTGATCGTCATAAAAAATCTTGTCTAAAATAATGTTGATGGTTTCATTCAGAGGCACATTTGTGAAAAGAGATTCTACATCGAAGCTTGTCATGTGTAGATCACCATCTTGTAAGACTATTTCTTTCTGGAACTCATATCCATTTTTTTAAGTGAAAATTCGTTGTAAGCAAATTCACGAGTAATGAGACAAGGTATTTAGATATTGCATAAGAAGGGCTGTTATAGGCTGCCATAATGGGTCTAATAGGGATTCCTTCCTTATGTACCTTAGGGAGTCCATATGATATACTAAAAGAAGAGCCTGTCACAAAATAGTTTTCTGTATGTAATTTCATCTAAAATACCTTCATTTTTCAATTTCCTCAAAAATCTATTAATTTTGTCTTCACCATGCGATCGAAATTTAGTGTTATCAGCAAGAATGTTATTAACCTTATCAATATAATCTTGTTTATTTAGTAGTACCACACCTTTTCCTTTGTCTGGTTTACAAATAACCAAATCTATCCCGTTTACTTAGTTCTGCAAGATATTCAAATCCTCTTTCCTAAAGAACGGGGTCCAAGATACTTTTAGCTTGGTATAAGTCTTATGTAAAAGAAACGTCAACTTTTGTTGTAAACCAACCCTTAAGTCATTGACCAAATTTATATCCCTTGAGTCTAAATATATATATATATAATTATATATATATATATATGGGTGGGGTATATATATATATATATATATCTATATAGATGATAGATAGATAGATAATATATATATAATATAATATGTATATATATATATATATATATATATATATATATATATATATCTATATCTATCATATATATATATATATATATATATATATATATATATATATATATATATATATATATATATTATATATATATATATATATATATATATATATATATATATATATATTATATATATTATATATATATATATAGATAGATAGATAGATATATATATATAATATAAATAAAATATATATACATATATATTATATATATGAATATATATATATATAATTATTGGCCTTTATCGATCTTGAGTGATCTCACCCCTGGGGCATCCTTGCCAGTGGAGCATCATTGGTATGGGTTTTTTTTTAGCCAGGGATGGGCCCTTCCCTATCCTCAGCTCCACCAACTAGCCAAGAGAGGGGGAGTCTTCCCCCCTGCCACACTGGGATCAAATATTTTGCACATACTACATGAGACATTAACTTACGGGTTTTTACGCCGCGCCAGAGGTTGCCACAGTAGTATATGAAAGTATTCAATCCATTATGCAATGCATGACCCATATTTTGCATATATACAATGACATTAACTTACGGGTTTTTACGCCGCGCCAGAGGTTGCCACTGCAGTATATACAAAAGATGGACCTTGCAGTGCATAACCCAGTTCACATATGGAGTAGAAGGCATTAACTTACGGGTTTCTACGCCGCGCCAGAGGTTGCTTCCCACTCAGATATGTGATTTGGTTTAATACCCATTCCAGAGGGTATCATGCGGCAGGAGAGGGGGAGGGGGTCTTGTGCCCCTCCGAACAGCTGTTGGCTCTCATCGTGAGAGCTTGTCCTCCTTCCTCCAAACAGCTTTGGCTCTCATCCTGAGAGCTGGTCCTCCAGCCTCCAAACAGCTGTTGGCTCTCATACTGAGAGCTTTGTCCTCCAGCCTCCAAAGAGCTGTTGGCTCTCATCCTGAGAGCTGGTCCTCCTCCGTCAGAGATGAGAGAATCGCCAAGGATGCCTGATGAAAAGGCCGATCACAAGACTTGTCTTCACAGCTGCAAAGAAACAGCCCATGTGAAGGATTCTGACTGACTGATCACCAGTTGATGATGTTGCGTCATGTCACAGAGGTATTGCAATCTTCTTGGCCCAGTCGATGGAGTTGATTGGAGGATGGGTGTGTGGGAGGTGGGGGGACCTCCCGTTTCTGGTTGCTGCTGGGGGGAGCAGCAGTGAACACCCATCCTGCAGTCAATCCCATCGAATGGGCCAAGAAGATTGCAGCTCCTTTGGAACATAACGCAGCAGTGTCCATCACCACCTGGTGACGAGTCAAAGTCCTCCACAATTTTGGTTAATCAAAGTCTGTTTCTTCTGGTTTTTCTTGGCTCTCATCCTGAGAGCTGGTCCTCCTTCCTACGAACAGCTGTTGGGTGTCATTCCTTCTATCTGACGAACCATTTTAAGAATTCTCTTTTATATCTGCATTAATTTCTTCACTTTTTCTTTGCTTTCAGTGATTGTATTCTCTTGTAGATTCTATAAATGTTGCTGGCCTCGTTTATCATAATATTGTCTATAAGTTTTTCTGCTCTACACTTCGTGCTTGCATTAACTTCTTTATTAAAACGTTCCATGAATCTTTTTAATTCCTCGCTCATAAGCTGCATGCTGTTTGGCCCCTGTGTCTTTGTTTCAATGCCGACTGATCTGCTGCATGTATCCTGAGACTTTTCCTTAAGTCTCAAATCTCTTTTCTGTTTGTCTTTCTTTTCTTTTGGGTCTTGCATCCGATAGAATTCTTCTTTCTCCTGGTTGAAGGCAGCAATGTCCATCCTGAGCATCTCTTGCTCTGTGATGAGTTCCTCTTTTTCTTTTCTTAGTTCTCCTCTCATTTCATCGACTTGGATATAGAGGGCTTCCCTATCCAATTTCAAGTCCATTGCTTCCTTAGCGACCCTCTCGAGATTCTCGGTGAGGTTCTCTTCTTCTCTTATCAGTTCTTCTTTCCTGTCAATGTAGTCCAAGTAGAACGTCTTCTTCTCTTTTTGGAGGGCTTCCCTATCCAATTTCAAGTCCATTGCTTCCTTAGCGAGCCTCTCCTGCTTCTTGGTGAGGTTCTCCTTTTCTCTTATCAGTTCTGCTTTCTTGTCAACGTAGTCCAAGTAGAACGTCTCCTTCTCTTTCTGGAAGGCTTCCCTATCCAATTTCAAGTCCATTAATTCCTTAACGAATTTCTCTTCATTCTTAATGAGATTCTCTCTTTGTCTTCTCAGTTCCTCTCTCTTTTCCTGGTTGAAGCGTTCCCTTTCAGCTTCAAGAGTACGCCTCTCATTATTCAAAAGCTCTCTCCCTTCGTCGAACTCTTTTATCTTTTCATTGAGGGCGTTCCTTTCCTCTTGGACTTGCTGTAGGAGTTGCTGCCCGACGATGTTGGCGAGAAAGGGTTCAGCCTCATTGATGCTGGTGAAGATATCACGTCTCCTGGGAATCTCCCGACCTTGGAACTCTCCTCTCTGCTGCCTCTCTGGGGAAAGCTCCTGTGGCGAAGATTCTCCGGTTTTCTCCCATGAAACAGCTCTGTCGTCTGGTCTATATGCAAATCCAATAGGGGACGAATGTTCTACAGTCCTCTCCGTTCCTTGTCTGGCCATTGCTGGTTCATAAGTTTCGCATTGACCCAGAGTCTGGCACCAACATTTGTGGGCTTTTTCCGTGAGGAATTGAATGTCTCCCTCTTTCGCTCTTGGAGGGAGCCACAGGTGTCTCTGCAAGTGTTTAATCAGCGAGTAGTGGCTTTCTCTATAGCTGTCGTCAATGGCTTTTAATTGTGCCGACAATTTCTTCATTAAATTATTCCTCTCCATGAGAGCGTTCCTCCAACCTCTCTGCCTAAAGCACCCCTTCCTCTCCCGAACTTTATTGAAGTCCTTAGGCAGCGCAGCTTGACAGGCGCAGTTCTTGATATTTCTGATCACAACTCTGAGCTCATCGGCTGAAGCAATATCGAGGTCCCAGATGTGACTCTCCAGGTGATCTATGGCCTCGAGATTTGCCGAAGTTGGATGCTTTCTTTCGATCTGCACCATGAGCTCATAGATCAAGTCTTCCCTTTGTTCGTTCATCGTCCTCCGTTTAATGGCTTGGCATCGGCAGTTCTTGGTCTCTGCCACGACTGCGCCCATTGCGCCTACTCCAGCCAACTGGAGGTCCAATAAGTGACCATCCAAGTGATATATCATGGAGAGGTTTTCTTCGGTTGGATCAAGGCCTTCTTCTTGTACAAACAGTTCATCCATTAAAAGTCTCTTTTCAGCCAGCAACTTTGTCAGTTTGCGTCGGCCAATGCGAGGCTCTGACATCTCGTCCTTTCTTTTCTTCTGCTCTGAAACTTGGCAGCGGCACTGCTTGACTTTTTCAATCACCAGTTTCATATTGTGCCTTTTGGCCGCTTCAAGTTCAGAGACGTGCCTATCCAAATGGTTTATCAACGAGACATTTTTCGTGACTGCATACAACCCTTCCATCTGGACTAATAATGCAATCACGAGTCGGTCTCTTTCCTTTAGTATGTTCTTCCATTTCTTGAGCATAACGGGTGGTTCGACGCGATTCCATTTACCCCCTTTTCGGGGCTCTTCTTTAAAAGGTGCTCCTGCTCCTGCTGCCCTCCGTCTACCGTGGATTTTGGGCTCTTCGGGTACAGATGGCTTTGGTATCCTCCTTTTATGACGTCCTTTGGGGTTCCTGACAGGAGGAGGTCCAGCTGGCCTTCGTTGGCCTGACGGATTTCTTTTCATTCCCGAGTCCTGGAACTTCTTTATCAGGTCAATCAGCCGAAGTACCTTCTTCGTCCGTCTCGACATCTTCTTCAGATTCTGTTGCGGGATCCTGGTCTTTCTCCTGTTCCCGGGACAACATTTCTGTCCTCCGTTCATCGATAGAAATCCATATCCCCGATCGTCTTCCACAGATCTGGGGCCAAGTGACAAAGAAGCCTCCTTTCCGAGGCGACTATAACACAGACTAAATGTTCCTGCTAGGAACGTCCACAATCCAGTTAACATTTTTGTAATAATCATATTGGTTTGATGCTCAACGACAGCAACCTCTCACTTGGCCTCGTTTGGGGAAATGCTGCGTCTTCCTCAGAATTCCCTTCCCGGAGTCTTCGAAGGAATCCGGAAGGAATCTGGCAAGAGAGGTCTGAGGAAGTCAGAGACGTTTTCCAAAACAAGCCAAGTGAAAGGAGGCGCCGGTACTTCTGCCCAACAAACCGAAAGGAATGCTATCTTTAATACTTTCCTCGCTGGAACATTTATGTTTTGCCAACGCTTCGGAAACCAAGCTTGATATATCTAGTATGTATATATATATATATATGATATATATATATATATATATATATATACCGACTTCGTAAATGATCTACAAACCCCCAGACCACTCCATTGAAGGTGGAAGTGCAATACCAACCGACTTAGCGTAAGATTATCGCTAGTCTAACATTACCTCATAGGGCGCCTTATCATACAAGGCACAAGCCCTAATTTTGGTGGCCAGCGTACCAGACGAACTCTACAACGTCCTACGAAGAAAAACCAGAATAATAAATCGTATCATAAGAAGTCAACGACGACGGAAGCAGCAGATTCTTCAAGCAACCTAGTATCATCGTTAGTGAGCGACTTCAGAAAACAATAAGAACTCTTCAACGACGACGAAAGCAACAGATTCTTCAACCAACTTAGTATCATCGTTTAGTGAATAACTTCAAGAAACAAAAAACCAGACGTGTCCTTTTCCTACGGCAAACGGAAACTTCGTCTCTCATTAGAATCATTCAAGAAAACATCGTTAGTGAGCGTTTCCGGCACTGCAAGAAACAAACCGAACGCGTCTGCAGCATCGGATTTTCAAGGGCTCGAATCATCGAAACAACGCGCACGGGGGAAACTGAAGCCAAACCAGTCATCCGCTAAATAGAGAAGGAGGACCAAGGTTTCCGTGTGGTCGTTATCGGAACACCGTGACTTCCACAAAAGCAAGCTAAGTACAATTTTTTATTCATTTGGAGTAACTTTGAGTGTTTCCTTTGCAGGTCGAATTTCGTTATTCCTGTGGCTGAAGTTTACGAGACATTCTTAATCTTACTTTTTTACAGAAATTATCAACATCATTGAGATTTCGCTACTGCGAGTTTTTATCTTTGAGTGTCTGTTTCCAGAAGTTCTACTGAAAATATCATAATCATATACTATGTTAATTTTATCATTTTGGGTGATTATTAATCCCTTACGTAACAAATCATATTAAACAGTGAATATGCGTTTACGCAGTGGACGTCTGTATTTATACAGATGCATGGATAGGGTCGTTAAGCACCGTAGTGATTAGAAAACACACAAAAAAAAAGTGGAACACCCGTACAAATCTATATAAATTAGAGGTAACACTATTTCGGGTCATGACAATAAATGCTCCTTTGCAAGTCCCGATCGCAGTTTTAGCCTTGAGTTTTTTTGAGTTGTATAAAAATATCGAACCTCAAATGACTCAACTTAACTTTAAAAAAAATATGGCTGGATTGCAAGGAATAACATGTCTGTAAAAAACTTTCATCAGGCTAAATGCGCTGACCAGGATCCCTCACTATTTCAAATTTTAGCAAAGAATGAAGTACAAAAAAACAGTTAATATTGAATGCAGTAGTGATAACTTGTCTTATTAGTAATCGCTCAGTTCCTAATAGTTCGTCATTCATTGCTTTATACGTAACCAGCAACTAATGCTAAAAACAACACAATACGTTGCCGATGGTAATAAAGAGAAGGATCTTAATATTACAATAAAAAAATAGAAACAGTAGCCCGTTCAGAATCAAACAAGCAAAACTCGGTGACTGTGTCACCTAGTCAAGCGGTCAAGGTCAGTCAAAAACTGCCGAAGTGTTCAAAGCATAGCAAATTCCATACAATAAGCGACTCTAGCAGAGTGGGGAAAAAGCGATGTTGGTTCATACATACCGATATCTTTTTTAATTAAAAAGGATTTTCCTATGAAACACACGACCGTATAAAGTAATCAGAGAGGTTTTCGTTTTTTTTTTTTTAATACGTAAGTTATTATAAGTAGTGGTGGATAAAGCCCGACTGTACGCGCCGTAAAAATTAGAATATCTTGTTTATTCCTTTAGTACACGTAAATATCCTGTATTTACGGACTCACCGTCTGTTGTTCGACACTTCCCTAATGAGAGTCCGGATAAGCGAGCGTTTACAGATACCTCTATAGTTATAAAAAACATTGATCTGTATCTAGTGTAATTGTAAGATTCATCTAGGGGTATACAAAATATTATCTTACATCCTGCAAAATAAGGCGTGTTTATCAAAGGGAAATCCTATAAACCTTCAAACATATTAAAATCCGTTTTGAGACAGTTAATCAAATAATAACTTATATAAAGGAACTATACATTTGTCTCATCAAATCGTAACATTGTTCAAATGACCCAACAGAATTCTCCCACAACCGCAGTCGCACTTTGCACGCAAAATCTCGAGAAGCATGCACCCTCGAAGTCTTAGTTGCGTGTGTAAAAAGACTTTGCTGGGAAATGAAATTTTAATCCTTCCCGACACTCTGAAATATAACGATTTCCGCGAACAAAGCCCTAAAAAGTATACATATCGTGGATACGGAAGTTATAAATATCGCATTTTTTATTGTTGCTAATTTTTAATCACGCCCAACCAGTCTGGATGAATCTCTCTGATAATCTATCTAAAGTAATATCCGTAAAGTCATTCAAGCAGAGGTGATTCAGCAGAATTTTTTTTTATCTTTCTACCTGAATACCAGGAAGTTTCTCCACTGGCGAGTGATCTCTGAAAAAAAAAAACGGATGTCATTGAAAACAAAATACGGTCTAAGGACAAACATAAAGCTATATACGTACCTTCGCATAGATCTCAATGAAATTTCAATAGAGATGAATGACGAAGTTGAAAAATGTTAGTAATAGGAGTCATTAGGAAATCATATAAGCCCATATAATTTTCCCTCAAACGTCATGCCATAAAGATCGGACTTGGCGTATCTGCGTAGATTTCTGACGCTAAACAAGGAAACGACTCCCGATAGTTTCCAGTGCCATGTACCGACGACATCTTATCTCTGTTAGGTTAGAATAAATTTTTTTTCACCAACTTGGACTTACTTAAATGCTACCAGATACCATACCTAAGTGATTGTACCTCATACACCGTTTTCAGCACACTCAGGGGACATTATCAATTTTACGTATTCCTCGGCTTACGTTGCACCCCAACTTACAATAATAGTGTTTGGAGACTTTTAGGAATACCCTACATGCCTATAGGGATGATCTTTTGTAATCTTTTCTAATACCTTAGAAGTACATTCACATAAACTAGAGCTAGTGCTACAGAGACAAAGACAAATAATCTCAGAGTAAAATATCTAAATGTGAGTTTTTAAAACCGAACATGTTTATCTAGGTTTTATGTGTCTGGTCAAGGTCTTAAAAGTAGTCCATGGTAAGGTGTCGGCTATCATAACTTTCGGTTACTTATTACGTAAAAATGGGGGATACAGCACTTTTGCGCTGTAGTGGGTATCACAATCGTATGTAAATATGTAACTCTTTCAATCATGACAGCTCCTTTAACAGATCTTACGAAGAAGAGCGTAGATTTATTATGGTCTGAAAAGCATCAACAGGCGTTCGATATCTTAAAGCGGAAAATGCAGCTTACCTAACTTAAAAATCCCTGATTTAAATAAGGAATTTTTTTTTATTGCAACAGACACCTCAGACCAAGGGGTAAGAGGGATACTACTTCAGTAATATGATAAACAGTTCTTCCTATAGCTTTTTATTCACGTAAACTAAAGCCCTCTGAAAGTAAATATGCAGTAATAGGCAAGGAAGGGCTAGGTATCTTTAACACTAGTACATTTTAAGTTCATAATCTATGGCTATCCTGATAAAGTCCTTACTGAAACATGAGTCCTTTACCGAGTTTTTCAAAGGCTTTAATCACAGTCCAAAAGGAACTCTGGTGACAAATTGATTATTCAGGTTATTGGAGCCAAGATAAGATATCTACTGGGAAAGCAAATATCATAGCTGACGCATTATCCCGCAATCCCGCACCATCATCAAAGCCCAGGAACCATTAATTGGACTAAAGATATAGAAACATCCGTGTCCTATTGTTAAAACCGTAATCTAAACAAGAAAATTCCTTAACCCAAGAGATCGCGAGCATTGAATATCTGGGTCGGAGCGCAGAACTGTTACAAACTGAACAAAGCAAGTGTCAACAGCGATAAGCAAAACAATAAACACCAAACAATAAACACTTCGAAACGGAAACAGGGTCAGTGGCTAGGCAAAAACAATAAACACTCGAGCAGAAACCCTAAAGCAAAAGTATATTTATAGTATGTGTATCAGAATAAATGTAATCAATGTAATGTTCTATGTAGGTCTGTGACGAGGAAAAAAACCGAAGAACACAGCAGAGGACTAACGACCAGGTACTAGTAATAATCTCTCTCATACCAATCATCATAAACTGGTTGCATTCCGTCATCCAGGGTTCCCTCCTATGTCACAGAAAGCCAAATCACTGTTTTACTGGCCTACAATGCTTACAGATATAAAAAGCACATAACTGATTGTAACACGTGTCATGAAAACAAGGGACACACTAAGACCTCCGTCAGTTAAGGCCTATCCTGTGCCAAATCAATCCTTGAAAGAATATACGTAGAAATTATTAACAGAATACGAGTCTGACAGAGGGAATAAACACTTCTTAGTGTTAATAGTTCCTTGACACGTTATATAGAATTAATAGCACTAAAACAAACACCGCAATTGAGTGCGTTAGGAATATTTATGAGTGCTAAATCAGTAAATATGGAATTCAACGCATAATAATCTGTGACTCGGGTGGTGTAAATCAATAATAATCTTCTTAACACGTTGTGTGAATTCCTTTCCATTAAGAAAACCAATAATATATTTTATCACCCAGAGGTCAATCGGTTTGGTAGAATACCGGATAATTAAATAGGAAGTGTCAATGTCTTACGAGTTTACAACTCGTGATATTGGATCCGAACTGGATTATAGCGGTTCTCGCGGTTTTAAATACCTTTATCAATTTTATATCTTGTATCTAATAGAATTGAATGCGCAAGTAAGCCTTTATACGGTACGGCCGCTTAGAACACTTTCCACATATTCAAACCAACCATTAATTTATCAAATATATATAAAAAAAAAATATATAAAAAATAAATAAAATATAAAAAAAAAAAAAATAAAATAAATATGGATACAATGGAGTCAATATAATTTTACTCCGTAAGAAAGTACGGAAGGGGTTTTGGGTTACAAATTATAATAAAAAAAAAGGAAATCCGATAAAAGTAAATCAATAAGCAAAACGTAACCATAGATAATTAAATATCCAAATATATATGCGTAAAGATTTGAACTCTAACTTAACGCTTTAGTAATGACAAATAAGCTAAAAGTTTCAAACACATATCAAAACCTACTGACCATATTGTCTGTCCCGGTGATTTATATTCGTAGTCAATGTAAAAAAAAAAAAAAAAAAAACTAATAATAATAATAAATAAATAATAAATAAAATAAAATAAAAGAGATTTTAAAGTCAGGAAGTCTAGAAGTGAAAATGTTATCTATGAAATAATCCTATATGAATCTTTATACAGGGCTAATAATATATATAGAATTTGTATGGAAACCTTTTTCATATAGTGAATAAGGAATATTTAATTTCACATAATTACAATTTATGCAGATTTCCAACATGAAACTAATATATTGTTCAATTTTGGTACTGTTTTTTTTTTTTCAGATATTCTTTTCGTGTGGGTCGAGTATTAAAAGATAATAAATTTATCCTAAAGTCGTATTTATTACAGCAATTGTAACGTAACTCTTAGCTGGCTGAGAGCAATCTCCTGCCAAGTGACGACGTCATCATTGCCGTATCGTATTTGTTCCTTTTAACCTCAATAATCTGCTTACACAGGCTTCATCTCTGCTTGCAAAAGCAGATTGACTGGAGAAAGGAATGCTTAGCCCGAACTTCTCAATGGGCAAGGCAGACGTTAGGTACAGGTGTCTATCGGTGTGCGCAATGCAACTTGCAATCATTTTAAAAATTAATAAACAAAATAAGGAAATAGAATTTCTATAACATCAAAAATGCATTCATTTTTTCTGAACCTCATAGACATAGAAGTATCACTATATGGATATGGATTATTTACTTGCAACATTAGCTTTATTACAATCCAGGTAAATCACATTCATGGGAAAATGTCACATTTTCTTGAAAAACCCAAAGTTTATTTAGAAATTGTTACATAGGGGTTTTTTTTTTTTTTCGTTGCACCTCCTACCTATTAATAAATAAAGTTTTTAAAAATTAACCTCAGAGGATGCGCGCAAGAAAATTGAATATGAAACTTTTGTTAGGGCACATAGGATCAGATTTTATCACAACTTAATTTCAGTTAGCATAGAGAAAATAACAGAATCATGATTAATCTTCTTTTTGACTCTTATGTTGCCTGGCAATCTTACAAATAGCTCCGTTTTCCACTTCTTTGTCTAGTAATTTTCTACCAGTAATATCGAATTTTCTTTGGGATTTGTATTGATATCTGTTTATTTGTTATAATTATGGGATATTTTTACAGTCATCATAGACCTGGATAGGTTCACTCATTGTTAATGCCATGGATAAAAAAAGTTTGTACAGCGGGGACTCTTTTGAATTCCAAAATATCGGGCGAATTCATGTGGTTAAAGTCTGGGTCTAAATGGCTCTCTTCCCTCCCCTGTATTTGGATGTCGTCTGAATTTACTTTGCCCTTGTGACAAGTATAATTTCACTTGCAGGCTGATTTAATGGAACCTGGTTACAGTATCCTGCAGTACGAGAATTTCACATCGCAACTTCAAAAAAAAAAAAAAAAAAAAAAAAAAAAAAAAAAAAAATCGTTTCGTCGCTGCGGACGACGGCAGTCGAGTAACAACCGCCTACAATGTGAAAGAATTTCATGGACTTCTTCGACCGACACCATATCTCGTCGTTAATCTCGTTTTTTAATGCGGAATGCTCCGGCGGCTGTCGGAATCGACTACGAAAGGGACATACTTCCGACAATTACGACCCGAAGGATATTCAACTCTACTTTGCTGGCGAAGGACTCGTGCTGGGGATGTTTTTTTATTCATCGCGAACGTAATCGTGTAGCTTAGGATGCAGAGAATAAGTATGAGCGCAAAAAGTAGAACGTTGGACCCACCCAGGCAAATATTTTCCCCTTGTTTTAACCCTGTGAAATAGGCCGTTTCATTGGGCTATAGGTGGTTGTCTGGAACTGTGTAATGGACGAAAAGTTGTTCGAACGCTAGTTAAAAGTGAAGTAGTATAACCTCGGTCATGTATCCTATATATATAAAGTATCATGTATCCTATATATAATTGATCATAAATAACAGAGTCGAAATATATCTTTGCGTTGTACGCAATAGGAATCTCTTATATAAATGATCATAAATAACAGAATCTAAATATATCTTGAGTTGTACGCAATAGGAATCCTATTTAAAAGTGCACATATATTAATCATAATTATATGAATCCATATACATATGTATAAAACAAATCAGGTAGGCCTATAATCAATCTGTTACCATTTTATCTTACCAATATCTTGCAGTTATATATGAAGTTAGTATATTGATTAATGAATCAGTCAGCATAAACATTAATAATGTTATCAATTCATATATGAAAATTTTTATCAGTTAAATATGTTTTTATCATATTAATCTTCATTCTATGCAATTATCAGAGTACATTAGTATTTTCTGTAGCATATGTATCTTAATGAGATGAAAGTGAAAAAAAAAAAAACTGTATCATTATATATCAATGTGATCACTATTATTTACCAATATCATTGTTTTATATACTACTTTTTTTTTGAATCAAATTCATGTTATACCATGAATTTTTATTTACATTATATAATATATATATCTATATATAATATATATCTATATATATATATATATATATATATATATATATATATATTCACATAGTGTCTGTATCACACTCCTATAAGTCAAATGCAAAGTTCAAGTTTTTGAGTAATATTCAGTAGTTGGTTTTGGTAGCTGACCGAGCTGATTGTAAGTGTTACATAATAAAAATATGGAATGTTAGTCCATATATATTAAAAGTCTAAAAACTAAAGAGGTCAACCAGATTGCTTGCCAGGAATGTGATCAGACTAGAGACGCTAAAGATGGACGTATACAATTAAGTATGTAGGCTAAGATAACAATGCCGTCACCTAGTATTCATTCAATTGTTATAAAACATTAGTCCAAGCTCCCTGCTTGAGACAACTACCCCGACCTATAATTCAAACGGCCTACGTGATCTGTAGCGTGTCTCATTTTGTGTTCGTATGAAACTATGTCATTTGTATGTATGTTCATATGTTCGAACTACTGTCTGTTCCTTCATAACTTGTAACGAGATGGTAGACGAGCAGAACAGAGTTAGCTATCGTCATTAGAAGACCTGTACCTCTTTACCTAAGCTTTATCATGTAGAGGAATAGGATTAGCCATCATCATTGGCAGAAGCGATCAAGCTATCGTTATTAGAAGACTTGTACAATCATATCTGATCTTCAGCATGTAAAACTTCAGAAGAATACATATAGTTTTATATTTCGTGTTTTCTACAAGAACCTCCTCACCATGAGTTTAACACATCGTCGTAATAACCAACAAGATAATACCGACTTCGTAAATGATCTACAAACCCCCAGACACTCCATTGAGGTGGAAGTGCAATACCAACCGACTTAGCGTAAGATTATCGCTAGTCTAACATTACCTCATAGGGCGACCTTATCATACAAGGCACAAGCCCTAATATATATATATATATATATATGTGTGTGTGTGTGTGTGTTGTATATATATATATATATACATATAATATTTGTTTTTATGTAAGTGTTTATACATACACATCATACATACATACATACATACATACATATATACCCATATATATATATATATAGTATAGTATATATATAATATATATATATATATATATATATATATTATAAATTATATGTAGTATATATATATATATATATATATATATATATATATATATATATATATATATATATATATATATATATACAGAAGCCAGGTACTATGTCGTACCTCTAAGTAACTGGGGATACAATCCACAATGAAGTAAAATCCTCTTGTAGATTAAAATATATATTCTTGTACAGGATTAAAGCTTTCAATCCTGTACAAGAATATATATAATTTAATCTACAAGAGGATTTTTACTTCATTGTGGATTGTATCCCCATATATATATATATATATATATATATATAATATATATATATATATATATATATATATATATATATATATATATTATATAAGTAGTATTGAAGTATGGAGACAGGAGCAATTACTCAGGGATAGACATATTGGAGTAGGGAGACGCGTTCTGTCCTTTCATCCATTTATTAGCGCCGACGTTTCGTATCAGCTTGATACATTTTCCAGGCTGAAACGATTACAACATCAATTGCGTATAAGTAAAAAGATACACACAATGTTTCCCACCAACACCAAAATTAGAAACCTTTTAATAAATTAAGAATAAAACAGAGTGAAAAACAGAAAACACAGAATAACAGTGAAAGGGCTAGGAGCGAATACAGAGAAACAAATTAGTTAAAAAATAATAACATACGGAGCTTGGGGACATACGGAGCTTGGGGACACTAGGGACTATTGGGGGTGGATTGAATTTCAGATCAAGTAGCCTATTAAGGGATCTATGAAAATTTCTGGAGGGAAACAATTATCCTTAAAGTAATCAGCAAGGAAAGTCACTTCAGTATGAAAGGTAGACCAGCTTGATGTCAGATTAATTTTAATGGGCTCTATGGAGGAGAGTTTTGACGGAATTCATTTTAAAGTTAAAAAAAACATGAGCTATAAAAATTGGTCCTCAGGCCAGTAAAGGTGCTCTTTTCTATAAATACTGGCCTGGGGACCAATTTTATAGCTCATGTTTTTTTAACTTTAAAATGAATTCCGTGTCAACTCTCCTCCATAGAGCCATTAATCTGACATCACGTCGGTCTACCTTTCATACTGAAGTGACTTTCCTTGTTGATTACTTTAAGCATAATTATTTCCCTCCAGCAATTTTTCATAGATCCCTTAATAGGCTACTTAATCTGAAATTCAATCCACCTCCAATAGTCCATAGTGTCCCCAAGTTCCGTTATGTTTGCTAGATTTCCCTTTCTCCATAACAATAAATTTAGGAAAAATGCATCAACCTATTCTCAATGAGCAATTGCCTGCCCTTAATTTGAAACTAATTCCCATAACCCCGAAACTATCGGCTCACTCTTCCAAGTCAAGGATAAGATCAGTCCCCCTGTTTGCCTCCGGTGTCGTTTATAAGTATAATTGTCCCCAGTTGTGATCTCGGCACTTACATCGGTTGCACCAGGAGGCTGCTAAAAGTCCGAATTTCCTCTCATCAGGAATTAGCTATAGAACGGGTTGTCGACTATCAAATCCAGAACAATCTAACATAAGAAATCCCAGTAAAAGTTGCAAAACTCACCTAGATGCCAGTAATTTTGATATTGTAGGAAGAACCCGACATATAGACGAACTAACCACCCTTGAATCAATAATGATTAAGCTAACTGTACCTTCTCTTAACACCAATCGTCTTCCACCAACTGTTTATTGCCTAATTACCTGTTGTTTTTGTTTACACTCCGTTCCATAAAAAATTTTCGTGTCAGTTCTTCCTTTACGCTACCGCTTGTGGGTAGGTGTCTGTTCGTTCTATTAATAATAATATTATTATTATTATTATTATTATTATTATTATTATTATTATTACCTTATTATTATTATTATTATTATTATGATATTATTATTATTATTATGATATTATTATTATTATTATTATTATATTCATTATTATTATTATTATTATTCATTATTATTATTATTATTATTATTATTATTATTTGTTAAAAATGACTGACTGCTTCAGCACTATTAATCTTATAAAGAGTCTTCTCTATCTTTCTGATGACGGCTTTCTCGTTGTTGCTTAGATGGCGAGCAACGCACCAAAGGGCATGGTAAAATTCGGTTGAGTCATTTGATTTATTATTGCTTATACAATTCTCTCTCTCTCTCTCTCTCTCTCTCTCTCTCTCTCTCTCTCTCTCTCTCTCTCTAACGCGACGTTTCCTCCTGATCGACAGGACATTATCAAGCGATAACTGCTGAGGGACTGAATTCCAGTGGCGAGTCCTTCTCCTTTTATCGTGGTGTTGCGAGCTCTCCAGTACGGTCAGAGCACTCTCGGTAGGTCGAGTTTTTATTGGTTCCGGGACGGTGGGACATCATACGGCGGGCGTTGACGAGTCTTGCAGACCTTCTCAGGTAGGGGGTATCACCGGGAGCCTCTTGATTGGCTTCTACCTGCGTGACGTCACCCCTGGTATTATTCTCATGTCAAGGTGTTCGTTCCATGCGCGCTGGTACTTTCGTTAGGGAAAGAAGGGTGTGGGTCCCCTCCTCACCACACGTCGGTATCAGGAACGCTTCTTGGGTTTGGTATTGAGGGGAGGCTTTCCTCGAGGATGAGCAGCGCTTCTAGGAGACGCAGACGTCGTGGGTCAGGTGCTCTCCCGATGATCTTAATATTCCTGACGATGTCGTCTCTCGTGATTGTTTCTGCGGTGTACTGCAAGGGCGTGCTGCCTAATGGCGCCTCCTGGGCGTGGCAGGAAATCCTTTTTGACAGGCGCATCGTCGTCATGCCGATGTAAATCCCAGGGCATCCTTGGGCGGGGCATACGTATCGGTAGACGACGTTGGACTGCTTCAAGGGATCTCCTGCCGGTTGGGGAGGGTTTTTTTTTTATTCTTCATCATGGAGGTCTTTCGTACGCCGATTCTTGTAGTAAATAATGAGGGGACACTCTCTTTCCTTCCTCCATGGGGCGGACGTGTTCCTCTATTATTTTCTTCATGGCTGCTTCTTCTTCCTTGTATTGGTGGTGCATGAAGGCTTTATAGAAAAGTTTGATATCCTCCGGGGGGCGGAATGTTCCTTCTCTCTTCCTCCGTCATGTACCACTTGTCAAGGGCGGCTCGAGTTTCTCGGTTTACGAGTTTGTTCGAGTACCATTGTTGATTAGCATCTGGGATGCTCGGTCGAGTTCGAGGTGTGTGTCCTGCCACGTCGAACAGTGCGAGAGGGCCCTCCTGACGAAGGCCCTGACGGTGGTGGTCTTGAACCGCGCAGGACACTCGCTATCACCATTCAGACAAAGTCCGAGGTCGTAGCTTTGGTGTAAACGGTAGTCGCCAACTTCTGATTCGTCTTCGTGACAAGGACGTCGAGGAAGGGGAGCCGATCGTTGCTGCTGTACTCGACAGTGAAGTTGAGTGCGCTGTTCTGCAGGAACTGCTGCCGAAGGGCTTCTACCTCATCCTCGCAGTCGGCTTGCACGAAGATGTCGTCGATGTAGCGTGCGTATGTGCGGGGACATCTGTGTTTGCGAGAAGACCTTTTTCTTCCTTCCCCACTTTCTCCCATGTAGAAGTTAGCGAAGAGGACTCCTAAGGGACCCCACCCCATCGCTACGCCGTCCTTCTGGCGGTTACATCTGTCCTCGGTGGGTGGTGAAAGGGGCTCTCTTCGTACAGATATCCAGCAGGGTTTTCTTAAGGAGTCTTCTGGGCTGTTAGGGGGTCTATATCGGATTCCTATATACCCCGCTCCATGATGATCCCTATCGTCTCGTCGACTGGGACGTTGGTGAATAGGGACTCAAACGTCTAAGGACGCCATGGTTCCCGCACCGGGGGAGTCGCGGATCTTCTCCAAAAATTCACCGATGAGGTGAGGCAGTACCTGGAGGGTGGGATATAGGGGGGTGTCAGAATTTTATTAAGGCGTTTGGCCAGAGCGTAAGTCGGGGCGGGCGTTTGGCTGATGATCGGGCGTAGGGGGTTGCCTTCCTTGTGGGTCTTCACGTTCCCGTAAAGGTAGCCGAGTGA
Organism: Macrobrachium nipponense; assembly: GCF_015104395.2. Taxonomy (NCBI): domain Eukaryota; kingdom Metazoa; phylum Arthropoda; class Malacostraca; order Decapoda; family Palaemonidae; genus Macrobrachium; species Macrobrachium nipponense. The sequence goes on along the minus strand of NC_061107.1, from coordinate 31,480,920 downwards.
CTACAGCCTCGGCTACCTTTACGGGAACGTGAAGACCCACAAGGAAGGCAACCCCCTACGCCCGATCATCAGCCAAACGCCCGCCCCGACTTACGCTCTGGCCAAACGCCTTAATAAAATTCTGACCCCCTATATCCCCTCCAGGTACTGCCTCACCTCATCGGTGGAATTTTTGGAGAAGATCCGCGACTCCCCGGTGCGGGAACCATGGCGTCTTAGACGTTGAGTCCCTATTCACCAACGTCCCAGTCGACGAGACGATAGGGATCATCATGGAGCGGGTATATAGGAATCCCGATATGAGACCCCCTAACATCCCAGAAGACTCCTTAAGAACCCTGCTGGATATCTGTACGAAGAGAGCCCCTTTCACCACCCACCGAGGACAGATGTACCGCCAGAAGGACGGCGTAGCGATGGGGTCCCCCTTAGGAGTCCTCTTCGCTAACTTCTACATGGGAGAAGTGGAAGAAAGGGTCTTCTCGCAACACAGATGTCCCCGCACATACGCACGCTACATCGACGACATCTTCGTGCAAGCCGACTGCGAGGATGAGGTAGAAGCCCAACCTTCGCAGCAGTTCCTGCAGAACAGCGCACTCAACTTCACTGTCGAGTACAGCAGCAAACGATCGGCTCCCCTTCCTCGACGTCCTTGTCATGAAGACGAATCAGAAGTTGGCGACTACCGTTTACACCAAAGCTACGAACCTCGGACTTTGTCTGAATGGTGATAGCGAGTGTCCTGCGCGGTTCAAGACCACTACCGTCAGGGCCTTCGTCAGGAGGCCCTCTCGCACTGTTCGACGTGGCAGGACACACACCTCGAACTCGACCGAGAGCATCCCAGATGCTAATTAACAATGGGTACTCGAACAAACTCGTAAAACCGAGAAAACTCGAGCCGCCCTTGACAAGTGGTACATGACGGAGGAAGAGAAGGAACATTCCGCCCCCGGAGGATATCAAACTTTTCTATAAAGCCTTCATGCACCACCAATACAAGAAGAAAAGAAGCAGCCAATGAAGAAAAAATAAAGAGGAACACGTCCCCCCCTCCCCCCCCCCATGGGGGAGGAAGGAAAAGAGAGGATGTCCCTCATTATTTACTACAAGAATCGGCGTACGAAAGACCTCCTGATGAAGAACAACCCCTCCCCACCGGCAGGAGACCCCCTGAAGCAGTCCAACGTCGTCTACCGATACGTATGCCCCGCCCAAGGATGCCCTGGGATTTACATCGGCATGACGACGATGCGCCTGTCAAAAAGGATTTCCTGCCACGCCCAGGAGGGCGCCATTAGGCAGCACGCCCTTGCAGTACACCGCAGAAACATCACGAGAGACGACATCGTCAGGAATATTAAGATCATCGGGAGAGCACCTGACCCACGACGTCTGCGTCTCCTAGAAGCGCTGCTCATCCTCGAGGAAAAGCCCTACCCTCAATACCACCCAAGAAGCGTTCCTGATACCGACGTGTGTGAGGAGGACCACACCCTTCTCCCTAACGAAAAGTACCAGCGCGCATGGAACGAACACCGGACATGAGAATAATACCAGGGGTGACGTCACGCAGGTAGAACAAGCCAATCAAGAGGCTCCCGGTGATACCCCCTACCTGAGAAGGTCTGCAAGACTCGTCAACGCCCGCCGTATGAGTCACCTTCCCCGGGAACCAATAAAAACTCGACCTACCGGAGAAGTGCTCTGACCGTACTGGAGAGCTCGCAACACCACGATAAAAGGAGAAGGACTCGCCACTGGAATTCAGTCCCTCAGCAGTTATCGCTTGATAATGTCCTGTCGATCAGGAGGAAACGTCGCGTTAGAGAGAGAGAGAGAGAGAGAGAGAGAGAGAGAGAGAGAATTGTATAAGCAATAATAAATCAAATGACTCAACCGAATTTTACCATGCCCTTTGGTGCGTTGCTCGCCAGTCTAAGCAACAACGAGAAAGCCGTCATCAGAAAGATATATATATATATATATATATATATATATATATATATATATATATATATATATAGCTATATATATACTATATATATATATATATATATATATATATATATATATATATATATGGTATATATATACATATATACGAATATATATACATATATATATATATATATATATATATATATATATATATATATATATATATATATATATATATATATATATATATATAGTCTCAGTAATTGGGCGGCTACTTAGGAATATATATATATATATATATATATATATATATATATATATATATATATATATAATAGATTAATAGTGCTGAAGCAGCAGTCATTTTTAACAAAACATGTCTACGAGAGGGTTCTCCTTCCGAAATATTATTATTATTATTATTATTATTATTATTATTATTATATATATATTTCTATTATTATTATTAATTTTTTAACTAATTTGTTTCTCTGTATTCGCTCCTAGCCCTTTCACTGTTATTCTGTGTTTCTGTTTTGACTCTGTTTTTATTCTTAATTTATTAAAAGGTTTTTAATTTTGGTGTTGGTAAACATTGTGTGTATCTTTTTACTTATACGTAATTGATGTGTAATCGTTTCAGCCTGGAAAATGTATCAAGCTGATACGAAACGTCGGCGCTAATAAATGGATGAAAGACAGAACGCGTCTCCCTACTCCAATATGTATATATATATATATATATATATATAGTATATATATATATATATATATATATATATATATATATATATATATATATATATATATGTATATATGATGATATACATATAGATGTATATATATACATATATAAACGAATACATACATTTTATATATATATATATATATATATATATATATATATATATATATATATATATATATATATTATATATATATATATATATATATATATGTATATATATACATATATAAACGAATATATACATTATATATATATATATATATATATATATATATATATATATATATAAATATATAGTCTCAGTAATTGGGCGGCTACTTAGGAATCTTAGCTTAATGATGAATAATTATGCCAAGACCAGGAAGAAACATTTTTTTATTTTACAAGCTTTCGAGGTTCGAAACCTCATCTTCAGGCTGAAAAAATGACAAGGATGAGAAATCACTAAAATCTACATTAAAATGAATTGTCTTACTAAAAGCTTCAGTAAAAAACATAAATAAAACGAACATCACATATATTTATGTATGTATGTATGTTTGTATATACATATATATATATATATATATATATATATATATATATATATATATATATATAAAGAGAGAGAGATGAGAGAGCGAAGGTGAGAGTGGGCTTTATCATCTATATATATATCTATATATATATATATATATATATATATATATATATATATAAATGTGTGCGTGTGTACCTACCCTTAACCAGCAGCCATCTTCCACTCATCTGTTTATTGTCATAAATTAGTTGTCCAGATTCTTTGTGTATAAACACATCCCCCTCCGCAGCAATTCTTGGTTTCCGTCCTCCTTATGCTCCCGCTGTGGGTAGGCGTCCTCTTCTTTTCCTATTGGCTCTTGCCCCTTCAGTGTTTTCTGTTTCTGTTTTTATGCTGTTTTTACTCTTTATTTACTAAATAGGTTGTTAATATTGGTGTTGGTAAACATTTAATGTGTCTACGTTTTTAGTACTTATAAGCAATTGATGTGCAATCGTCTTTTCAACCTGGAAATGAATCCACCTGATACGAAATGTTGTTGCTTCATAAATGGATTAAAAGGCAGAACGTGTCTCCGTACACACACACACACACACACACACACCACACACACACACACACACACACACACACACACACATATATATATATATATATATATATATATATATATATATAATATATATATATCTTTGTCTAATTTCATTCCCGAATATGTTTCGCAATGGTGCTATTCCGTTCTATTATTCTTGCTTGTCATTTGTATTATGCATCGTGATGTTACTTTTGCTTTATTTATTTCTGACCCACTGTTTTTCTCTGCTCCTTCTGCATCCTCTGGACTCTGTGCAATCAATGAAGGCCTGTCGTCATCCACACTGGGAAACGTTGTTTGGAAACAAAGTTTGCAATCTGGTTGCCAGCACTTCTTTCAATGTGTATTTTCTCTCCTATCCAGAATGGCATAGTTTTAGTGTTTCTGTGTGGTTATGTTTACAAACCCGTGTATAACGTTTGTATTTGCTTATATATATATATATATATATATATATATATATATATATATATATATATATATATTATATATATATATATATATATATATATATACATATATACCTAAGTGTAAATATGTACATATGTATTTATGTGTATATATAAATACTTATGCATACATATACTTGAATACATTTATAAACTTATACATACGTACTTATATATTTGTATATATGTACTTATACATATACACATATTCATATTTACGTATGCAGCTGTGCATATGTATGTATTTATATGTACAGATGTGTATGTGTGTGACACTCCTATTTTTTAACAATTCCTCACCCTTCTCTTCTTCTTTCTCTTATTAATCCCTCCTCCTCCTCCTCCTCCCCCTCGAGAGCATTTATACTGCCCAGTAGAATACCACAGAGCATATTGCACCAACAGGCAGCTTGGCGACAGCAGAGGTTTGGACAGGAAATATTGCTTGCAGATATTTCCTGCCAGTTTCCCAGAAACTCTTTACAAACTTTGTTTCCAAACAATGTTTCCTAGTGTGGATGACGACAGACCTTCAGGGACCATCATATATATTATATATATATATATAATATATATATATAATATATATATATATATATATATATATACATATATATATAATATACACACACACATGTATATATATATATATATATATATATATATATATATATATATATATATATATATATACACGCAATAAGCTACAATTATCCTTTAATACCGAAGGTGAATTTTTTTTAGTTGATTAGAAACACATAAGTCGACGAATCGGACATACATACATATGTTTGTATATATATATATATGTGTGTGTGTGTATATTATATATATATATATGTGTGTGTGTGTGTGTGTGTGTGTGTGTGTGTGTGTGTGTTGTGTGTACTGATAAAAATTTTCTGTTACAAAATTCCATCTAATAAAAGGAGTCCATAAAAACACAAAAATATTGAAAGAAATAATATATATCAGAGACATCTGTTGTCTCTCTCTTTAGGTGAGTAAGGAATGAGAAGAGTAACAGAAAAGACGGTATTTATACCAAGAGATATAGATGTAAGATTATAAATAAATTCTTCTGTTAAAACAGGATACCTCTCATCCGAGGTCCCAAAATTCAGTTCTGGAACACTGACTCAATTGCTCACACAGAGTTTTGGAGGAAAAGACCACCGATCCCCATTTTGTCTTGTTTTAGTTTTATCACATCTTTATTCCTTTTGTCTCTATCTGAACCTCAAATCTCTTATTCCCTTTGTCAGTTTCTTTCACCACCTTGGCTCATTAGTGCTAATATTGCTTAGGTGGATTGTAGGTGTTTCGATACCGTGTCAATATAAGTATTATTTCATGATAATAACTTGTCACTGGTATATTTTTATGCGATATTTATAGAGCAGAAATGTTTCCTATTTATGCATCTGTGAAAAGATGATTAGAAAGTGCATTGCTTATAGAGGTTTATACATTACAAGTGTGCTTTGGTTGTATTTCAGCAGATGTGTAGAGAACAGTGTTGTGCAGATCCCTTCCCCTTCTAATCCAGTGATAATAATAATAATAATAATAATAATAATAATAATAATAATAATAATAATAATAATAATAATAATAATAATAATAATAATAATAATAATAATAGGGAAAAACACTATCGCGAGAGTATATTTAATGTTCTAAAGGGTCCACAATAATACAAAGTGTTAAGAGTCGGTGTATAATTTTTAAGACTTTACATAAAGCTTTCGAACCCTTCCCTGGGTCATCTTCAGTCCAAATGAAGATGAACCCAGGGAAGGGTTCGAAAGCTTTATGTAAAGTCTTAAAAATTATACACCGACTCTTAACACTTTGTATTATTGTGGACCCTTTACAACAACAACAACAACAATAATAATAATATAATAATAATAATAATAATAATAATAATAATAATAATAATAATAATAATAATAAATTAAGACTTTTCAATGACAAGAACAGCTGGAGTAAATTTTTCAAAGCTTCCAAAGTAAAGTAAATCCAATAGAAATTTATATTAGTGACGTAATATACACGCTTACACAAAGGTCATACTTGCATAAGTGACATAAGACATCTACTATATCCTAAGACTTCAGACAACACCTGCATTTCAAACCGGCTTATTTCGGTCAAACGACGGTTGGGCAAGGTTACCTGAGGTCATTTAAGCAACACCCCCCCCCCCCAACCACCACCACCGCCCACCCCCGCCCCCGCCCCGCAGTCACCTAGCCTACCTGAATGCACTGAATACACAACACTGCCAGGCACTGTGAGATATTCATAATGTTAATTTTTCTCCCTCTCTTATTTTCGTAGCATTTCTTCAGATTTGATGTATTTATACAAAATTTCCACAAACTATCTCGTGAATATCACGATTTTATAAAGGTATCCGAATATTTCTATTTGTTGTACTATTTCAAGAAGGTGGAAAAATTTATATATATATATATATATATATATATATATATATATATATATATATATATATATATATATATATATATGTCATATATATATATATAATGAAACAAGGAAAGACGATAAATAGAGAAATAATCATATAAATGAGTCCCCACCTTCAGTTGTTGGCAACAATGGGTTGCCATAGCAATGGCAACAACACCTGGCTAAGAATCTCAGTCGGATACGTTTTTATTTTCTTTCTTTCTTTCTTTCTTTCTTCTTCTTTACTCGTAATCGTAGTCCCTGGATAAAAGGTCTTGAAATTTGCTCTATGAGTATAAATAATAAATATAATTAAGGCCGTTGCACGGCCATCTGATGAGTAAAACACAATATGGACAATTATTCGTTAAACTATCATTCAAATTTAAATTTGATGGTTGAAACTAAATAAAAAAACCATCCATCTATTTGCGATCTTCTCGAGGTTTAATGACTAACCTACACTTTGTAAGACAGCCTGCTCAACTATAATTAGGTTGACATAACTCATTTCAGCAGTCGTATATTGATGAAGACTCTTGGCTCTGTCCATAAGATTGTCCAGCCGAAGATTTAAATAAAAAATGAAACCAGGAAAGACGGTAAATAGAGAAATAATCATATAAATGAGTCCCGACCTTTACTGGTAAAGAATAATGGTTGAGGCTAACTGCCATCAACTGTTGGCAACACTGGGTTGCCATAGCAACAGCAACAACACTTGGCTAAATTATACTTGAGATGCGTTCAACATTAAGATGTGTAACCGTGCATTTTGTGTATATTTTAAAAACCAGCCATTACAATGGCCCCTTTTTTTTTATCACAATATCACAGCTGATCGTAAAAATAAACAGTCGGTTAATCGAAAACATAAGCATCTTAAAAAAATAGCAGACAAAGAATATCAATTTTTTTCCTGTTTTTTTTTTTTTTTTTTCCTTTTACCGTGCTACAAGCTAAAACTGCTTTCACAAACATCGTTGCTTTGATGCTCAAAGTTGCTTGGATAACACAATTAGAATTTTGAATTTCTCATTATATAACCTCAGAGTCCGATCGAGAAAACTTCATTTCCCCCATAATGAGTCGTAACAGCAATGTTGATTTTTAATGTTATAAGCTCTGTTGGACTTTGAACTACCATTTCATTTAAAAGTTGTATGTATAATGAACACAATTTTATGGAGAGAGAGAGAGAGAGAGAGAGAGAGAGAGAGAGAGAGAGAGAGAGAGAGAATCCTTGATTTGTGAGTTGAGCCATAAAAGTTGTGTTCTATTTTGTTTCCTGTTTCAATTAGCTTCTATTTATACAAAACTTGCATAAACACTTTTTGAAGAGCATCGTTCGTATCGCGATAATAAATAATATATGTTATTCTTATATAGATGATATTCGTTAGAAATCATATTGAAATAATATCGTATAAATCTATAATATCGTCTGGTGATGACGCGAGAAACGCTCACGATTATTATAATAATATAGCTCGTGTTTCCGACTCCCCTCCCCCCACCCCGTGGACACCCTTAGGGCTCTTCCTTTCAATTATACATTAATTCGTGAATGATCCATTAATTTCTTTGCATCCTCATTCAGACAGAAGGGTAACGATAGTAACTGCAAGACGAACACTGACATGTGAAAAGCACTAAATAGGTCTAGGATTAGAAACTTTCCTGCATGCCCTGTAGTTGGCTATTGCTTACAGTATACCTTGTGGGTAGCGCTTCAGACGGTAGTAAATCAGTGCCCCTTGAATCACAACAAGTGCTTAAGGTTACAGGAGGCCTGTTGTTGACTACAGGACTCCAAACAACCCACCAGGACAAAAAGAGAGAGAGTCAAGTTAGACTGGTTGGAAGTTGTATGATGTATGACGTCATCGGAGGGCTCGATGTGGATATATTATATACGTTTCACATATTATATGCCAGTTGTTGACTTACTTATTGATTTATTAAGAAGCCTTTTATCCTCACAGGGTATATTTACATGGACGGGAACCTTTTCTTAGACACAGACATACTTTGGTTTGCACATATTTTAATAATAATATTCACACATCCATTATGTAGTATGTATGCAACTGTGTATTATTTATACTATGTATGGATAAAATAGTATGTGTGTATATCATAAAAAGGACAGTTATTGGAAATTAACCGTTGTTACATGATAAAAAATCTTACCATGAAACATTTAAAAGCAAGAACGATCAAATGGACACATCACAAGTGTACCAAGATATCTTATCCTGCAATGAAGTCTCTGTAATTTTGCCAATGATATAACATCCTTAAATGAATGATATTGACCATAAATTACTCCTTAGTACTGATGAAAAGCCGGAGACCAATGCATTAAACTATATGAGTCCAAAAGGAAGGAATATTTCCAAAGATATCTGCAAGTCTGGAGATGTCTTCCTCTGTCTATGTCTCGGAGACTTTTCAGTTAACGTCACTTTCCTTCGACACTTCCGCTCCTCTTGCGGAAACTGTGCAATAGAAAATGCCGTTAAATAACGGATATTTGATCTCTGGAAACGCCAAAACATTCAAATCATTCGGGGCAGTTTTCAAAATGACCTAGAATGGGCGGGAAATGACCGAATACACCGGTCGCCCGTTACTGGAACAAAGAGAGTCACGTGACTTACATCATCTAATATGACGGCTGTTCCTGGACTTCCTCCCTGCGAAGGCTCCAGACCAGAGTCCGGTCTCATTTGTGTGTGTGTTTGAGGTGGAATATATGTCAGCATAGTGAAGGTATGTGGACGGTTTAATCGTTTCATCTGTATATTATGTCAATCCGATTGCTGAGGCGAATCTGTGCACTTGAGGGGCGAAATAATCCAACGTATTCTGCCTCTGTGATATTGGGAACTCTCTTGAAGTCTCAGGAGTGGGCGGGGCCTCCTTCCTCCATTGCTTCTGTCATTCACAATATATTTCTATTTGCTTTTACGTGATATGTCTTAAGGGTCAGGCAGTCCAGATTTACGTGGAATTTATTTGGAAGCACCTTTGAAATGCGGAATGAGTAGTGTTGATATTGAAGTGAACAGGTTTGAGTCTTTTTAGATACTACCTAGCTATCCCTTACCTAGGTAGGTCGTCTTTCTGTCTGTTTGTCGCCATCGTCGGTTGTCGTCGAGACATTTTCATCCGAATTATTGTTAGAATGGAGAGTGTGCGAAGAGTGTGCCTTCGCTTTCGCGTGAAATATAAAGGTTAATGTCCACTTTCGTCGGATGTTTGTAAGAATGTGCCTGAGGAACCGTTCACAATTGGAATGTACAGCGATGAAATAGGCTAATTAGGTAGCCTATACTAGCTTAGCCTAGTAGGTAGTTGCAGGGATTGCATAGTGATGGGTCCCCAGGGTTACTGTTGCAGAGGCATTTTAGAGGGAATATGGCCTAACCAGACTTGCCTTGACCGAACCTAACCTCAGATACCATCTTCTAACCAGGGCAGGGGAGGGGAGGGGGCCTTTGCTCCCTTGGAAACCCCCCCCCCCCACCCCTATACCCGCAAGGAAGTTGTGACTTCCTGGAAGAAGCCCCCAAGGAACATTGAGATGAATTTCGAGCTTCCAAAGGATATACTACCTATTTAGGTGTTCATTTCGAAAAGAGGCAACACAAGGTAATGGGAAATACAGAGAGAGATCAGTTAGCCTGTTAGAAAAACAGATAAATTATCAAGTTGAATTGGTAAGTGCATATAAATGTAAGTAATATATGAAAATGAAAGTCTAGTTGTATTTGGATAGTGATGCATTGCATCTGTGCTCGATCTAATGAAGTTGTAATTGCACAGCATTATTATTATTAAAATTAATTATAATTATTATATCATTATTATTATTATTTGATGATGATGAAACCCTGTTCATAAGGAAGAAATCTAAAGGGGTTTTGTGAATAATGAAAGAGTTGATACAAGTGCAAAAATATTTGCTTATTTTAGGAAAAAGTTCAGAAAAAAGTTTACCATAAAAACTGTTGCTTATGGTTTTACATAGACTATTAGTATGCACAAGCATGGAACTCTAAGATTTCTTAGAGACTTTAAAGGTACAGGTATTACAGGGCCTCACATTGCTTGGGTTGGGATGTACATACGTATTAAGAATTTGTTTCAGGTGTTTGGGTTTAAGCAGTTGGAGATCACACTTCAATTGATGGTCTTTGGTTGTTAAAAAGTTCAGCAATTTTTTGTGGTGTAATTCAGGAATTAAGGAAACAAAGTATTGGCTATACAGCAAAGAATACCTCTAATCCCCCGAAATATATCTGATACAATCCTCATAGTACTATAGTATATGCAAGTCAGTAATTTTCGTTATAGTAATAATAATAGTTTTTATTTTCAGCTCAAGGCCATGTACATGAATATACAAAGAGTAGACAATAATCATAGCATACAATAATAGTGACTGATTCTGCAGATGGCATTTTGCAAAAAACAGAGGTTAAGTCATTTAGGGGACAAACGCCTGATTTTCCCATCTTCCCTACAATGACATTGTAGTTCGTCCACAGGGAGCACCCATAGATGCTGTAGCAATACAACAGAAGAGCAGCATTTTCAATTCTTTGTGAAGTTAATATAGTATTTTGAAGTTAATATTTTTATTTTGGCCAGTTTGCCATGGTAGCCAGTCATTACACTAGAAAAAAAGACCAGGTTTCTTTCATTCCTTGTTCTGTATTTGTTTATATTCTCATTCTTGCATCATACTTTCCTTAGCTCTTGTTAGCCCTCTCCCAAGAATTGTTTCTTAGTGTGACTGCAAGGATTTCCTCCTGTTACACCTTTCTGACCTTTGTACTCAATTTCCCTTTCAGTATGGCATGACCTCATAGGCTGTAGCACTTGGCCTTGGACAATTTTATATACCTGAACATTCCTGCTGCTCTGCTAGGCTACTTATTTTCATAGCCACCAAAATACCTGTGTCACCCGGTAAGCATGTTACCAGTAGGCCAGATCCCATCCACAGCTGCCATCAAACAAATCCTTTAGCCCTGTTCACAGTGCTCTAAAGACATTTTTTGAACAAGCATAAATGTAGTGAAGTCATTGTTTGGGTTTGCATTTCAAACCAGCAGAGATTTAAAACATCGTAGATAAAGCAATCGCTGCCTTTAGAACCCTTTAACAAATGTAAAGGTTTCTCAGAGTTCAGCCGAACTGCAAAACTGACTGAAGGTCACACAACAAGAGTCCTGCCTTTTAGGTCATGTATAGGGTGTATGTGACTCAAGTGAGTTTTCAAGTCTGGATTGCATTGCAAAATATTTCTTAGCTCTCATTTAAAGTTTAAAGTAACTGTAGTTAAAGTACTGACTCTACTGACAAGATGTGCGCACAGGATATCCCTGATATAGCATAGCACACATACTTATATGAAGTGTGTCTAAAGAAGAAAAATCCGTGCTGGCTTTGTCCCATTCTAGTTCTCCCCGGCTGTTTGTTATAGAAAACTTCAGGCAGAAGGTGTTGCTGCACTGATCAGCTGACTAAGTTGCTATGATATGTAATAAGCAAGAAAATAGGGGGAGGCCTTTTACATCACTCTACCCTTCGTTCGCTAAAGACATTTATTGACTGCTTAGACAGACAATCCTTGGATGACGTTTGGTTGTTTGAAGACGAAACTATGATATCTTGTTTTAGCAAGACCACGTGAAAATCCTGTTTATTATTAAGGAAGTCCTATGTGTCTAAAACTGAAACTTAACACAGAAAACTGACATTTCGCCTTCGATGTCTAAAAAAGAAAAGAATAAAAAACTCGAAAAATTTGGGTTTATTTTCAGTTTCTCTATCGGGGTGACATTGGTAATCAACAGCCTTCGTAAATTCGTCACTTATTTCATCACTTTCTATAATTCACGTAAAATTACTAGATTCTGCAACATACTGTTTGAATTAGTAGTACTACCTCTGGGTCTGCTGCAATTATAATTAGTTTGGTGTCGTCTGCAAATTTGGCTAACCTACTAGTTATTCATACATCAATGTCATTAATATAAATTACGTAAAAACAAGAGCGGACCAAGGACAGAACCCTGAGGAACTCCACTTGTCACATCTGCCCATTCTAATTCTTCACCGTTTACTACGACTCTGTTTTCTATTAGTTAGCGTCTTTGATCCAGTCTGCTATTTCTCCTACAATTCCTAAAGCTCTAACTTTTGCCATTAGTCTCTTGTGAGGAACTTTGTCAAAGGCCTTTTGGAAATCTAAGTAGAGTATATCTATTGCTCTACTACTGTCGTAAATACCAAGCATGTTATGGAAAAACTCCAAGAGGTTTGATAGGCAGGGTCTGTTTTGTCTGAAACAGTGTTGGCTGTTTAACAACAGTTTTAATTTCTGTGTTGAACCACTTAAGCTGAGGTTTGCCATTTGTTAGTATCTGCTTTAATGGTATTACATCGGGAGCGTTTTTAGGTCTTGTCGACGGTAGTCTAATCTCATTAATATCCATTTCTCTTTTTTATGTTGAACTTTAATTTTTTATGGTCGCTTTTGCCTAGATTTGCACCTACTGAAAGGTCAGTATTATCTTCCGTTGATAAGACAATGTCTAGTATGTTATTTCCTCTAGTGGGTTTGTCAACCTATTGGTGGAGGAATTCATATTGTTTTTTTTTTTTTTTTTTTTTTTTTTTTTTTTTCCCAAATGTAAAAGTCTCTTTCCTTCATCGTGTGCTGCTGCACTGAGATCTCCCATTATTCTGAAGATTTTGTTGTATATATCTTGTTCTAGTAGTGTTTTACGGCTCCTTGTCGGACATTATGTTGTTGGTGGGAGGTCTGTACACTAGTATTAGAGTTAGCTTCTTCCCTAGACTGCTTATGTTGATGCCAATCACTTCTTGCATGGTTGTAATTTTGCACTATTGGACTGAGGTGGTCCCTAACATACAACTTAACGCCTCCACCTTTTCTTCTATTGAGTCTATCTTTTTTAAACAATTTATATCCATCTATCTGGTGCTCTCCTACGAAGTCTCATGTTGCCTCTTGTATCCATGTGTCTGTGATACCTATCATGTTTAATTCCTCACTTGCTTCCAATGCTTTGAAGAGATCTACTTTTTTTCCGAATACATTGTGCATTAAACTGTGCCACTCTGAAGGACTTTTCTATCTTCCCTTTTGTTTTTGACAACCGTGAAGGGCAGCTAGACATCAGTGTGTAAATAATAACAGAGAGAGAGAGAGAGAGAGAGAACCATGATGGGATGCCAAAGAACGCCGTATGAATAACATCCCATGAATCTTTGATATAGGTAGGAATTACAATGTTTAAAGCTCAAGTATACTATATTACATTAATGATGTATAAAAAGGCCCATCTTTCCATCAGATAACTCCTCATGAAAGACTAAATGACCGAAGCATCGAAGCCTCTCGAAAGTCATCCCTCCAGTATCTCGCAGATGTTCATTGTGCATCCTTTTCGTTACGTTACTGTTAAGATGTTCAATTATTGTTGTGATTTTTATCCTTCCTGTTCATATGGTGGTGTTAAGCAAATATCTATGCTATCATCTTTAGTCTTTGCCTAGTGGTGTGGGGAAGGGTGGTAAGTTTTTGTTCATCCTGCAGTTCATTGAAGACAAACTTATTTTTAGAGCTGAAATGGATGGTTGGGTCTTCCCTGCTCTCGACTGAGTGTTCGTTCAGACACAAGTGGAGGTGAGAAGTTTCTCCCCCCTGAAACACAGACAGGATTCATTCGGTGGCATGGGCTTTGCAAGGCTACAGTTGGTAAGTGTACATATGTATATACCATAGTATGTATACATAACATGTGATTATATATGTATGGATGTATATTATATGAATGCATCTGTAACAGAATGTGTATATATAAATATATATAGTATTTGCGTATAGATAGCACTTAGACGCGAAGATACGTTATTCAATTGAATTCCACGTAGGAAAATGGAAAGTGATTTATTTAGAAAATGCTCAGCGGTTTCGTCCTCCAGTGACCTCCTCTTGGAGCCTTTATTTAGGAAATAGAGAGAGGGAAAAAGGCTTAAAATCCTGCACGTGTGAAACACCGTTACCAGAAACTAAAAAAAAAAAAAAACATTCGACAGTAAAATAATACGATGAAACAAGAATACATAGTGGTTTTACAAATGAAAAATACCCAAATATCAAATGAGGTAATATGTCCACTTGAAACAGCTTAACTCGAAGAAGAATACTGGATAAAATGATCCAATTCGTAGTGACGTCTCATGACTTGTTAAATAAAAGGCTCTAATTTATTGAAACCTGTTGATAAATTAACATTTTTTTCCTTTGGTGTGAACCAAGCAAGCTCTGCTATCAAATTCTTTCAATTAGAACCTTTGCTCTCGAATGAAATCTTTGACCCGAGCCAGTCAATCGTTAAACCACACTTACTACTGTGAAGACACATATCATTACTTGTGTTTATGATTTAAAATGAGCTTTTCTAGTGCCTCCCCTGTATGAGAACTACCACCACACTCCACACTTAACGTGGGAGCTTATACTAAATGATTCCGGACTATTACGAATGAAAGTTTGACCAGTGGTACTAGGATAGGAAACATACAAGTAGTATCAGGAGGTAGAGTGTGGACTCTAATGTGGGTTGGTTGGTTGGTTTGGTTGGTTGGTTGGTTGTTTGGTTGGTTGGAATGGGAAAGATATGAAACTCGGCTTTCTGTTCTTCTCCTCATGTGAGTAAACATGCAAAGTAAAATCTCCATTGGAGGACGACAAAGCTGTTGGCATATTCTAACAAAAACACTTTTCATTTGGCTATGTGGAATACAATTATATATATAATATACACATACATATTATTTATTTTATATATTCTTTGTTGTTTTAAGAGAAAAAGGGGGTTATCATTATGTACCTCAAGGAGCCAAGTTGTCAGTATCCAATACTAAGCAACAGTATTCAATCTCTCAAAGACGGAACACTATAATGTATTGAATGGGATCCTCCTCGGCTGTCAATCCAGATATTATATTACATTCTGTAAAGTTAAAAGCTTACGAGCTAAATGCTGAAGGAAATAAGGTGTAATAAGTCTAAAATAGAAAATATTCCGTCATCACGTAAATCTCAGATACAAACAACATTGGTTCTCTGCAGTCTTGAGGTTCCACTCAATGAAGATTTATTCCGAGGTAATATCTATTCTTGCTCTTCAGAACAAATATAAAATTGCATATCTCTATTTTATTGTAACGAGGAGAAATTAATGTGTTTTAGCCTTATTGCATTTAAAGTACTAAAGTAGAGATGGATTTCCAAAGTATAGAGAGTTTGTGTGTATATGTGTGTGTGTGTGTAGGAGGTATCATTGCAAAAATCCTAATTTCAAATGGGCCACAACCTAAGATCCCGTACTCGGCCAGTGCCATCAGTGCACCTCACGAAGTGCACTGTAAGCATTACTTAGGGTTCTGTGTAGCGTCCTTTCGGTCTTTAGCTGCAACCCCTTTCATTGCTTTTTGTGTACCTCCGTTTATATTTTCTTTCTTCCATCTTACTTTCCACCCTCCCCTAACAATTGCTTCATAGTGCTTCAACTGCCAACGGTTTTCCTCCTGTTACACCTCTGAAGCCTTTTTATTCTCAATTTCGCTTTCATCACTGATTGACCTCATAGATCCCAGCGCTTGACTTTTGGCCTCAGTTGTATATATGGCACCAGAACGATTGCTAAGTGCCACACTTTGATCTTTGGCGTCTTCAGTTGGGTGTTTTGTGCAAGACTTAGAATTTGTGGTTACTTCTGAGTCGAGAAATATTTGTATAACTTCATAATTGCTGTTTATATTTCCCGATCTTCAGAAACGTTTTGTTCTACGTAAAACCTTTTGCTGAATATTAATTTTGATATGGAATCATTAGGATGGTTGGTGTTCATTTTTTTTTTTTTTTTTTTTTTTTTTTTTGTTCCTATTTTTTTTTTTTTTTTTTTTTTTTTTTTTTTAATTGTACCTTCTCCTCTGCCATCAATTTTGTTTGTTCTCTCTCTCTCTCTCTCTCTCTCTCTCTCTCTCTTCTCTCTCTCTCTCTCATGAACTAGGATTCATAATGTATCTTGTGTGTCATGATCCAGGTCAGTTCTTTTGAACCTGTATTCATCAGCAATATGAACTTAGTCTCATCCTCATCATCATATTTAGTTTCGTATCTGGTTTCTGGTGTACGGGTATGAAATGGGTATTGAGCTCTTTCCAAGCTCTTTCCAAGCTCGTCTGTCATGTGCATTTTCTGTCTGAAATTCAACTGTTCCCGGAATGCACAGGTGCTTTCCTTCATCCGCCATGTTGTCATTTCGAAGTCTGCTCATTTGTGGGTCTTTTATGAGCGCCATCAGCTCTTTAAAAGATTGCCTGCGAAAAGGGTTCAGTTTCCTTCGATTTTTGCTTTTTCGTTTCCTGCACAACCTCTCTCACTCACAGCATCATCATTGATGCCACTCTCCTGGCAGGACATTTTCTCCTCTTCTTCTTTCATATTCACCCATAAACTTGGTTATACTGACACTGATTTCATTCGTCTCTCTTCCACTTCAATAGCCAGGCCTCCTCCTCCTCCTCCTCTGTCTGTCTGTCTCTGCTGTTCAGACCAGGTCCTGCCCATCTAGCAGCTCCTCCCAGGTGCCTTCAGTTTTGTTGTTCCTTTAAAGCATCTCTCTCCCTAGACTATGATTTCAAATGGGCACCATATTCTGTGGCTTGAATTACTAGTGGGCTTATTTCATACAAATAGGGTTCATCTTCTGAGTTCTAATGATATTATTATAGTCTTCCCTAAAGCTTCTATGTTATTCTATAGTGCTCTTCTTACCTATACAGAGAGTCTAGTACCCTTTGGTTTTTCTTAACACACCGTCAGATACCCCTTGGGTCCATGAACAAAGGTTAATTTTTGCTTGGTACTTAAATGTAGATGCCCTTGTGTAAAGATGGTCTATGGTTGTGTTTCCTTTTGTAAAACCAAATGACAATCGTATCTAAAGTCTTTACAGCACTTGAGGTCATTTCAGATAGTTACAAAAATGTGTGTAATGGGGACCTTCTATTTTTGCTTGGTACCTTCGTGTAGATATCATCTCTTCATAAAGATTCTGTCTCCTGTTGGTTTTCCTTCAACAGAATGAGACTGACCATTATATCTGAAGTCTTTCTTGCTCTAGGGCACCAATTCAAATAAAGAATTAGAAGAATGTTTGTAATAGGGAATTGGATTTATCCCCTGCAGTACAAACTTAATTTGGATCAATATCATGACTAACACTCTCTCAGGTTAGTTTTGTTTTGGCCAAATATTTAAAGGTTATGTTGGTACAAAGTAAAGTGCGTGATTGGCCAAAATACTCTATGTAACTGTACGATGTGCCCTTTTTATATCATTATTATTTACTCTATCGAATGTAAGTACTTTTAATTAAATAACTGCTATTTTATGATAATGAAAACGAAAAGAGATTATGATGTTTCGAGTCAAGTTCATTGGTAAGTTTCGTCTTACGGAGTTTAAGTTATTTTTTTTTAATAAATCTGAATCTCAAAGTATGAATAGAGGTTTTTAGAGGAGGTTGGGGGATTGATGGGTTGGGGGTTGATAGGGTTGGGGTGGGAAGCATTAGTCCGTCACCTGATTACAACCTGTGTGTGAAGTCACAGGATGACGTCATCGGAGGCGTGATCGTTGCCATGGCGACGAAGAAGGTGACTTGAACACACTGGAAGTAGTTATCCTCTCTCTCTCTCTCTCTCTCTCTCTCTCTCTCTCTCTCTCTCTCTCTCTCTGTCCGATATCTTTATTTATCAATGCAATTTGTGATTTTTTTCCTTTTTTTTATTAAATGAAATTGTATCCATTCATAGCAAGTGAATGATTCCATATTTAATACATTTGAATGACTCGCACAAAGAGAGAGAGAGAGATGAAGCATCGGAAATCAAGACCATAGGCCTAGTACTACGGTTTCTGTAATGGCGAATCTACTGCTGCCCGCGACTCGTGAAAGAGAGAGAGAGAAAGTTCCTTTAGAGCTCGCTCTCTCTCTCTCTCTCTCTCTCTCTCTCCGCCTCTCGTCCAATAGATTTTCTGAAATCACAATGCTTGACATTCGGCTGGCTAACATGGCTGGGTGTTCCATGTATATATATATATATATATATATATATATATATATATATATATATATATATATATATATATATAATATATATCTATATATATATATATATATATATTATATATATATATATATATATATATATATATATATACACATTATTACACCTTCCACATTATTGTAATTATTGTATATATTTTGCCTGACTGTTTTCCCCTGTATACCACTTTCCTTCGTCCTTTCCCAGAAACTTGTTTGTCTTGTTTCACACTCCTTGTTCTTACTTGCTCCGCCCATCCTAAATTTCTTCGACCCCTAAATGTACTTTTGAATCAGTCTCCACTCAGCAACTAAACCAAGGACTTTGGTGTCCGGCAGGGAAGCAGTCCACTTTATTGTGATGTATCTATAACCTAAGTATAAGTGATATTGTTGTAAGGGTTTAATAACGAATTGTGCTTTTGTTTCAAGTGTTCTTAATTTCCAGTGTGATTACTTTTCGAGACGTGCTTGTCATTTGTCATTTATTTTGTCCTGTGTCATTCCTGTCCTTTATGGCATTTGCGTTCCTTTTATATCAACGTTAAGTCTAATTGCCATGTTTTGTAAATAATTTTTGCATTATTATATTTAAATCTTGTTTGGTCGTATTCTTATTCAAATACCTTTATTTTGTATTAATATGGTCCATTGAACCCACCTGCTAAAATGGTATATTACCCTTCTTTCTCACGACTGTAATAATATTATGGGGCTTGACCGGGATATTTTTGCTAAACTTCGTGGGTATGTAATAATTGACAACCTCGTTAAGAATCAGTTGTTTGCTTATGTAGTTGGTGATTCGTTATTCAACCATGCGTGATATAAACATCCTGAGTTATAGTTAGTTAGGTGACTGTTTTTGTGTTTGCTAGACCACTGAAGAATTTATTTCCATTATGCGTAAATTTTTCGGTGACAGAAGGTGGCCACTTCTGTTTTAGTAAAGACTGCCGGTAACCTTGTTATGGTCCCCCCCCCCCCCCCTCCTCTCCTAACTGAGACTCAGTGCGCGGGTTAAAAAGTTAATCTGTCGTACCATTGTTAAAAATTCATTTCTCTCGAATCATTCGTGACTTTCACGTGTTTATAGTCTTTCCCTGGGTCCTTAGATACCAGTCTCTTGCGTTATTCATTTTCTGGTAAGTGTAATGAATCTTGTTAACGCCTCAACATATGTGTGTGAAGTTACCGTTCTAATCAAAAGTGTAGTAAAAAAAGGTTACGGTTGTTAGCTAGCGACCGGCCCACAATTTCCTTTTGACTTCATTTTGGTTTAAACCGGGAGTGAAATACTTCCAGTGCGTCCTTATTCATTCTCATTTTCCCGTATCTAAAATGTTTTGTGTATAAATATTTGTCTAATCTATTACTATTTATGCGTGGTTTATGGTTTTATGCGTGGTCAATGCTTAACTAAGTTAGCTCCAATTTAAGAATTGTAAAACTCTAATTCCGGTATTTATATTATTCTTAGTTTCTTTTTAATTTTCACAATGGCGAAGTTTGATACTCAAAAGTTTGTGGCGGCTCCTTCCTCTTGAATTGCATACCCTTACCGATGCTAGGAAGTCTGAATTAATGGAAGTAGCTAGGCATTTACACCTTGAGGTACGTTCTAGTATGCGAAAGTTTGACATTAGGAAAGTGATAATAGATCACTATATGCGTATTGGAACCTTGGGTGACGAAGCTAGGCATTATCTTGTTCCAGAAACCCCTTCCCTTACAATTGAACAAAAGCTAGAGTTTGAACGTCTTGCAGTAGAGCGTGAAAAAGCTCAGTTAGCTTTTAGGCAGGAAGAGTTAGCTTTGCAAGCCGCTGAGAAGAGAAGTGAATTTTCTCTTAAGGAAGAGAGAGAAAAATTTGAAATGAAAAATAGTTATGATCACAAAACTCAAATTAGGAAGTTCAACCCAGGAGATCTTGTGTTAGCATATTTTCCTATCCCTGGATCCCCATTTTCCTCCAAATTCTTTGGTCCATATAAAGTAGTTAAAAATGTCAATAACCATTCCTATGTGATTGAAACCCCTGATAGAAGGAAAAGTACTCAAATTATCCATGCCAATCTGCTTAAAAGGTATCATTCCCGGATTACTGAAACTGGTTATGGAGAGAAAATTGTGAATGTTAATGTTAAGGTCAAGGACGAGGAACCTGAAGTAAGTGAACCTGAATTCATCTATTCGTGGCGATTTGTAGATAACAGTGCTGCCCTGAAAGCCTTTGAAAACTCATGTCAACATCTTTCTCCTTTTCAGTCAGAAGGACTTCAAATTCTTATTTGCTCTTACCCAGAACTTTATGGGGAAAATCCAGGTCAGTGTACAGTCCTCACCAATGACATCGAACTTCTACCAGGAACTGCTCCCATACGACAACACCCTTATCGCATCAGCCCGGCCAAGAAATTAGTAATGAAAGAAGAAGTGGCATATCTTCTGAGAGCTGGATTAGCTAAACCAAGCAAGTCACCATGGGCGTCTCCCTGTCTATTGGTACCAAAGGAGGATGGCAGCATGGGACTGTGTACAGACTACAGGAGAGTAAATTCTGCTACTGTTACGGATAGTTACCCTTTACCCCGTCTAGATGACCTTATAGACTCTGTGGGCCAAGCAATGTATGTAGCTAAAATAGATCTCCTCAAGGGGTATTATCAGGTGAAGTTAACATCTAGAGCCAAGCTTATATCGGCTTTCATAACTCCTTTTGGGTCATTCCAGTATGAAGTAATGCCTTTTGGTTTAACAAATGCCCCATCCACATTTCAACGCATAATTAACTACACCATTCAGGGTCTAGAGAGATTATTTGCATATCTAGATAATATATTGGTGACTTTAGATTCTTGGGAAGAGCTTATGAAACGTCTGAATATGCTATTTGATAGATTAAGAGAAGCCCAGTTAACGATAAATTTACAAAAATGTGTTTTTGGTCAAGCTACAGTTACTTACTTGGGACATATTGTGGGTGGAGGTAATGTCAGGCCCAAAACTGCAAATGTTAATGCCATTCTTGACTATCCAGAACCTAAGACTAGGAAATCCCTTAAAAGATTTCTAGGTATGGTTTCATATTACAGGAAGTTCTGCCGTAATTTTGCTTCAGTGGCTGCCCCTTTACATAGTCTTACCAGCCCTAAAAAGAAGTATGAATGGGATGAGAGATGTCAGGCAGCATCTGAACATTTAAAATATTTTTTGAGTAGTGAGCCAGTCTTACACAGTCCTAATTTTTCTAAGCCCTTCTCTTTGCAAGTAGACGCTTGCGACATGGGTGCTGGAGGAGTGCTGTTGCAGGAAATTGATGGGGCACTCCACCCAATAGGATACACCTCCAGTAGCTTTAAGTCTCATCAGCTGTCCTACAGTACCGTAGAGAAGGAGCCTTTAAGTTAGGTTCTTGCTCTCCAAAAGTTTGAATGTTATCTACAAGGAGCTCCCGTCATCCATGTCTATACGGACCACAACCCCCTCACCTTTCTTGAGCGCACCAAGGCCCATAATCAGCGCTTACTAAGATGGGCTTTTTATCTTCAAAACTTCAACCTTCATTTCTTTCTTCCCTAGCTGGAAATTCTAACTTAGCTTTTTCTTCTCTAGCTTTAAATTTTAACTTAGCTTTCTCCATTTCAAATTTTATTTTGTATTATTATGGTCCATTGAACCCACCTGCTAAAATGGTAAATTACCCTTCTCTCTCACGACTGTAATGATATATATATACATATATATATATATATATATATATATATATATATATATATATATATATATATATATATATATATATATATACACTTCATCCCATCAAAGTAGTTATTAAAATAGCTTCAGTTCTGAATTAGTACCATAAGTGTTTGCTTGGGGAAGATGTGTGGGTAGGTAGCGTATAGAACCTTCCTTTCATTCCGTTGCAGAATGCAACAAAAAAATGAGTGATGATGATTCGCATTGGGAAGGTTCTCGTAGTACGTACAGCTACAAACTGATGCAGTACAGGTTGTACTAGTACTAATACTTTGGAAGGAGATGATGATATACAATACTACGGCTCTTGTGCAGGAGGCGTTTCATTCACTTGTTGAGAGAGAGAGAGAGAGAGAGAGATTTAGCATAAAATTTTGGCCCTGGGGAGTAGGGTCGAGGATACCTTGGCTATATATATTCGTATATGCCTCTCTTACTTCTTTCTTACTGACGCTCTCTCGGGATGACGACAGATCAGGCGTCTTACATCCTGTGTATATATTTACACACACAAACACAGACTTCTCTCTCCTTCCCCACATCCTCATCCAGTTGCCATCTTGTCCGCCAAGTTCCTCCTCCTCCTGCTCCTCTTTGGGATACCTCCTCCGGACGGCATATTCCAGAAGTCTGGATGGAAATAGACCCCTCCTAGCACTACCACGTATACGCTTTTCTTAATTCTTGCAGAAGCACCAGTTATATTAATCTTATATAATAGGTTTAATATTGGTAAATATAGTTATTATAGATGTATACAGAAAATATGTATCTACTATGTTGTACCAGCTAATATTTACGCTGGCACTTATGCATCATAAGTTACTGAGATATGCAAGGCAGATGGGACCATTGCTCAATGAAACACGCAGAAAGCCATGCCTATGGCAATCAGCCGCCTCATTATATAATAAATTCATGCAGAAACACCAGTTTTGAGAATATAATCTTGTGAGAGGTTATAATATTGGTCAATATAATTATTGAAAAGAGTACCGAGATACGCAAGGCATATGGCTGGCAACATTGCTCAATGAAGCACAACAGAAGGGCTATGATCTCATGTCAATCAGCTGTTTCGTTACGTAATACTTCACCCGTTGAAAAATTACTTAACTACTTATATTGGCCTAGACAGGAGGACTATGATCCCCTGGCAATCAGCTGTTTCGTTACGTAATACTTCACCCATTGAAAAAATGACTCAACTACTCATATTGGCCTCGACACTTAGGCATTTAGTACATGAAGTAGGCTGACAGTTTAAAATTTTAGTTACTTTGAATTTTATTTGGAATCATTGTACCCTTCAAAATGCACAAATTTTGCCCTGTTGGTCATATATATTTCTTCTGCAAGTTTATTTGTTCTTTGCTGCTTATATACTATATATATATTTTCTATTGTTGTTTTGTAGTTTTGACTCAATGTTTTTGAAATGTACAGGTTAGGCTAGAATACGGATGGTAATTCATGTTCGGAAGTATACATGGTGTGAGACAGGAAATATAGACCTTTATTTTAGTTGCTAGGGTAAATCTATATTGCAATAAAAAAAAGCACATTCTTTCAATAATATCCATACGGAAATGAGTTAGCAAATTCATTCTAGTCAAAGAAAAATATACCAGAAAAAATGTTCAATTTGCAGATATGTAATAAGCACAAATTTACGCTGTGTATTACAACCAAGGTCATGCTCAGGTTTTGTTGTGCAGATATCCTAAACTATACAAAATTTTTGCTTTGCTTATATTATACATATTACCATTGCAGCCTCGGATACCAAAAAGCTTTCCTTTGCTGATATTTCATTGTAGATTTTAAAATCATCTGCATAGTTTTGAATATAAGGGAAAAAAACAAATTATTTACAAAAAAGTTTATTATATACAAAAGATTACTCACATTGTACATCATACCAAAGTTGATTGACTCCAAACTGCACAGTTCCATTGTCAACCAGATACAATAAAAATGGAAAAATTCATGTCTTAAGAGCTATAATAAATAAAAAAAATTAATACGTTGCCTTAACACCAATCAAAAACTATTGTGAAGTGTGAGAAATATGAATTCGAAAATAGGTTTCCTATTTTCCATTTCAATCAAATATATGCCAATAAAAAAAATACATAAATATCACTATTTTTCACTTAATTTGTGCATGAGATTTCCCATTGGCCAGGTTGCAGGAAATGTCGTGCGCCAAATTACGGGGACGTTTAGGTTGTGAAGACACAGCACCTGTCGGATGACGCCCTTTACACAGCTCCCCTTGGCCTGCCAGTTGAGCGTCTTGCGATGGAGGTTGGCTGATAAGGTCTCTTAAATCACCCAGCTCCACCATTCCTTATTGCACTTCCAGTGCAATGCAGCAAATTATTCAACTGGTTTGCAGTTTTTACGGAAACCAGACGCCCGAGGAACTACTTCAGTTTGTTTACATTGAGCAATGGTGCCATATACCTTGCGTACTCAGACTTTCAGTACCTTTTTATAATAATAAGAGCCAGCGTAAATGCTAGCTGGTACAGCATGGTTGATACATATATTCTGTATGTATCTATAATAAATAATATATTTACCAATATTATAACGTATTATATACGATTAATATTTTTAAAACTGGTGCTTTCGCAAGAATTAAAAGTTTATAGGTGGTAACACTAAGGAGGGCGGAGTCTCACAACGTCACCGCTACAAAAAACGCTCTGATTGGTTCTAATATCCGAGAGGGTCTATTTCCATCCAGACTTCAGGAATATGCCTCCGGGCGTCCCCGCCCTTCCATCTTCCTCCTGTTCTTCAGTGGGTCTCCTCCTCCAGCGATGAACGGCCTGGCATCACTGAGGTCCCGCCTCCCTCCCTCCGCCCTCCCTCTGAGGGACTGGGAGAGAGTCTCCGCCCTCCCTCTGCTCCTCCTCTGTCTTTGAGTCACTCCTCCCTCTCGGTGGTGGTGGGGCTGTCACTTATGGTGGAGGAGGAGGTCCGGGAGAGAGAGGGCTCTCTCTCTCTCTCTCTCTCTCTTCTCTCTCTCTCGTCTCCTTCTCCTTCTCTTCTTCTCTCTCTGTCGATACGGGTATGAGCAACGCCACCTTGATCTTGAATTGACAAGGCCTGTGCGATCACTCAAAACACAGCGATGAGTCATCACCAGTCGTCCGATCCTGGCCACGAGTTACCATTCCCAGTTCTGTATTTTTGGTGTTATTTATTACTTTTTATCTAGATTATCTAATTGCTATGTTAGATAATTATATTTCCCAGTCTTTAACAACATCATAATCCTCGGAACCTGGTTATTATGATTAAATATGCTGCATAATGGTGGAAAATCAGCGCAGAAGTTATGATGAGAAACAACAGTTTATTAACACAAATGATTATAAAATACATTATCAGTCATTGCTGATGACTTTAAATGAAAACTCAGTACTTGCAACTTTCATATTTTGTAAACTGTTCAACCATTTGTTTTTAATCTGCATTGTTGTTGGTACTTTTTCTGAGGCCATCTAATGAGACATGACTAGTTGGCAACCTCCGATCTCCAGTGACTGTTCTTGTGTTATACTTAAATCCGGCGAAGAAGGAAGTTTTCCAGACACACGTGTAACTCCAGACAAAATGCCACACAGATATTCTGTTCCCTTTGCAAAGGGAATTACAATAATGGGGCCAAGGTTCATGTTTTCAGCTTTCCCAAAGAAGAGAATCTCTGCAACATCTGGTTGAGAGCCATAAAAAGGGATCGCTTCACACCAACTTCTCACTCAAGGGTAAGTCATATTTGTGGTTGCTGTTGACTAATATTAAGGTTTACATTTTGAAGGTAGATTAACTGCAAGTTTTTGTATTTCATACAGTTAGGTGCAGTGGATAGGAAATTCAGAAATCCATCCTCGCTATTTTAATGAAAAGTGGCAGTGGCGATGTTTCTACTGGGAGTGAAACTGGTGATGACACTCAACAAAATCTCTTCTGGTCTTGGTCTTCAATGCTGTCTGTGCATGAGCAGCGTGGGTTAGTGACATGTGACTGCCCCATCACAAAATAAATAAATGAATAATTAAGTAAATAAGCAAGCAAGCAGGCTATCAAATAAATATATGGTAGTAAGTAAGTTATCAAATAAATGTAAGTAAAGTAAAGAAAATAAATAGAACTACTAAGTTATTTATAAATTTCTGTTGTTCTGCATTACTTATAGAATCTCTCTATTCATTTATTCTTCAGTTTTTCATTACTGACTCATCTTGACGCTTTTTACTGAGACACACCACAGGCATATCTTTAAGGTGATTCCACGTATAGATATATACCAAGTTATATGTAATATGAGAAAACAGTTTGCAATAGACAGTATTTTCTCAATGAATATTAACGTAGTTTGTTTTTTCTAAGACTAATTAGGACAGTTTGTGTGATGACATTTACTTTCTCAGGTGACCAAAATCAATACTTTCATTACTTTTATGTTGGTTTAGATATTTAGGTATAGTTGACAGCCACAATGTACGTTACAACAGGCAGCACTTCCATTTGTCCAAAAGGTACCTATGTGAACTGCACTTTGGTCCGGAGGACATCGAGTGGGAGACTTCGTTGTTTATTGAAGAAACTGGGACCAGATTAACTGCCAAGCTGAAAAGGCCACGACTTCGTGAGGGGGCAATTCCAATGAAGATACCAAACGCTCCTGCTTCTTATCTGTCAACTGAGGCTACATCTCGTGAGTCCCCAGTTGCTAGAAGAAATAGAAAGGAAGAGGCAGCAATCCAGGCTGAGATTGCAAAAGACATTGGGGACAAGTTGGAGTACCAGCTCCTAAACAACTTTACAAATTTGGATGAACTGGAGCCAAATCTGGGTTTTCTTGACTCTTTTTGGTCAGTAAAAGGGAGAGAAGGAAGCGTCCCTGCAAATATACAGCATTTCAGATACCCACATACTAAAATACAATCTTCCCTTATTATTGACTCAGGATGTGCAGTTAAAGCATTTATAAATAGTGCTGAAGTGTATAGCTTAGTAGAGTACAAAATTCCTGCAGTTATCAATGATATAAAATCTCTCGAAGAACTTTTAAGCCACCTTAAAAACACTGATTTACAGGAGCAAGCAACTGATCCCTCTAGTCATTTTTTTGCTACAGTTTGCTATTACTGTGTTGTCACTTTTGAAGAATGAGTCATACAAGTTTTTCAGTACAGTAACAATGATATGTGAACAACTCCACTTGATGACTCTGAAAAGGCCTGAGTATTCGCCAGACTTTCTGATATTTTCGTCCCTCCTCTATAACTGTTCCCCCAAAGGCTATAACTTTTTGAGAAGTACTAATTATATGATCTTACCTTGTTATTCTTCTGTAAGGAGACTGACTATATCACAAAATTTAAGTCCTGCAGTTGAACAAAATGCGAGAACTTTTCTTTTGTATGTCAAGAATAAATTCAAATATCTCTCAAAAAGCGACATGTGTGTGACCTTGATGATAGATGAAATTCATATCAAGCCTTATTATGACTACAAAGGTGGTAGTATCGTTGGGTCAGCTTACGACAGAACTGAGGCAGCTACGAGCGTATTTGTGTTCATGATAAATAGTTTGTTTTCTGGATTTAAAGATGTCGTTCACATATTGCCAGCAAAATCTATGACGGCAGGAAATTTGTTCACTTTCATAAAGCAGATAATCACTGGCTTGGAAAACATTGGCTTCAGAGTAATTTGTGTATTAACAGACAATAATGCAATAAATCAGAAAGCTATGTCACACTTCTCTTTACCACCGAAACCTTCAGTTATATTTGAACACCCTGCAGATAACTCCCGCCCTCTTTTTTTTTTCATGTTTGACTCTGTGCATTTGCTGAGGTGCATCAGATATAACACGATCAATCAAAGAGAGCCAATAAAAACATGATTTTTCCTGAGTGTCCCTTTGAGAGTGCATTCCATACTGCACCCAAAATATGTAATGCTCCATTTGCCACTTTGCATAAATGACAATTTAGAAGCAGATTCTCTCCTCAGATATGCATACAAACTTACACCAAGGGCATTAAATCCATCGAGTCTAGAAAGGCAAAACGTCAGCCTTGCCCAACAAATTTTCAATGAATATGTCATAGAAGCACTTTTGACAACGGGAAAAGAACACTGTTTGTCAAATTCTGTAGATGTAGCTAAATTATATTAGTCATTTATCTCTGGTGGACCATAATGAATGTAAAGCATCCACATAAAGGTACTCGGCTTCACAATAAATATGCTACTCCACCAACATATAATGTAAACGACGAGAAATATATTTTCCTACAGAAATTCCATTTCTGGTTAGATCTCTGGATTAACATTACTAAAACTGGTGGAAAGCTGAGTAGGGAAACATTCACTGCCTTAAAACACACAACTAGTGCAATGATAGAAATAACAAAATACGGTGTAGAAAAATTAAAAATTAAATGTCTTACCAGGAAAATTTCAAACCGATCAGCTTGATAATAGATTTGGTAAATATCGTCGACTTGCTGGCAGCAATTACAACATTTCCTTACGACAAGTGTTCGACTGTGAAAAAAACTGAGGTTAATGTCAGTTCTCAGAATAACTTTTAATAATAAAAATATCGAACTGAAGATCTTCGAAGAAACGAACTGGGAGTGCATGAATAGTCAGGAGTCCGGAAATAACGATTTTTTTTTTCTATTGATGTCAGTCAAGATGATATTGATAAATGTACGGATCTTTTTCCGGTTATAACGTACCTTCCTGGCTATTGTGTGTATGCTGTTGTGAAATAAATTTAAGTGTAGCTCCTGTAAAGACTTACTTTCTTACTTGCCAAGAAACAAAAGATAGCTTACCAGACAATAACAGTTACATTCAGAGTATAAGCAGAGGAGGGCTTCTTTATCCGCATGAATCTGTAGTAAACGTAATTCTCTTTAACTATATAACCATTGATAAACTGTCACAGTGTCCTGATTTTATCGAATCAGTGTATCAAAGGAATTTGGCCACGGACATTTCACTCGCTGTCCTTTCTGATAATGATGCCTTCTGACCTCTAAATGATTGTGATGTTGGGCATAGCATAGGAAAAAATTTTAAAATGCTGATATTTACTTCCTCCAATGCCCTACTAAACAAGTATTGTAAGAAAAGTAATGAAAACATTCAAAATTGCAAAAAATTAACAAAAAAAAGAGAAAGCTGAATACACTGAAGAAATAAGATTCTGAGGAACAATTGCTGTAAATTATAGAATATTTATTTTGTATATAACTCTTATACCTTTTCCTAAAGAGAGAGGCATCTTTTGTCACCATTTTTGTGCTCTTGTCCTCCTTTCTAAGTATAAAAATGTATTATATACTCATTTCTGTGAATAAATTTTTTTTTGTTCTCATTACTGTTTCTGCACTGATTTCCCTTCATATTTAATCATATTAACCAGGTCCAGAGGATACTGATGATGCAAAAGACTGTAAAACATAATTATATTAAAGTCATTTATCTCTGGTGTACCATAATGAATGTAAAGCATCCACATAAAGGTACTCGGCTTCACAATAAATATGCTACTCCACGTACATATAATGTAAATGATGAGAAGTATATTAACTTAGACAAAAATTATATATTCTGCAAATAACTGATAAATGCCACCAAAAATACAAAGTTCTGAATGGAAACGCACCGCCAGACTCGGACGACTGGTGATGACTCATGCTTGAGTCTCTCAGGCCTTCTCAGTTCAAGATGGCGTTGGTATGAGACCTACCGATCCTTATTTCAGACTTCGAGCTTTGAATGAATAGGCCTATATATATGTTTGTTCTGTTGGAATGTCTTGTCTTGTCCCTTTTTTGTGTCTTGCATTTCGTTTCCTTTTTATTTCTTTTAATCACATTCATGAAGTGAATAATGACTCATTTGCATATGAACTGGATGGAGGGAGTTTGCATGTATACCTGACAATGCATTTATTGTGCGTCAGGTAACATGTAATGTCTCTTGTGACACACTGTGCATGGTACTATATGTCTGCGGAACTTCTCTCCAAAGTTCCAGAGGCCCTTTGCCCCCCTCCCCACCAGTGGACTGGGGAACAGTCCCCCTTCTGAGGATGACGTACAAGTGGAACTACTACTACTGCAGAAATTCGACCGAAACCTACAACCTCTGAAGATGATAAATGTTGACAGTGCGCGCGCGCACATACACACGCACACACAAGAAGTTTCCCGTCAAACCTTGGCCCCCAATCTTCTTTCGCACATCTTACCTATCAGTTAAAAAAAAAAAAAAAAAAACTGCCTCGATTACCAATCCAGCAGGAGTAACAGGCAGCCATGACTCATTGAGTGTTGATCTGTTTTTGCATTTATAAACAGAACTGAGTTCTGTTGCTTTCAGCACCTGGTATCAACAGCACCTGATATTTCTGCCCTACAACCACTGAATCAGTTGGCCATATCCCAAGCTTCGTTCTCCTAGGAACCTTATAATAGGCTTTGGGTTATAAAAAATACCCCTCTTCTTCTCTGCCTTTCACCACTGAATGACCTATTAGCGCCCAGCGCTTGACCTATGGTCTAAATTACATTCTATTTTTGTGACTGGTTATTACTGCAAGATTGTCACTGCCCTTATCAAGCATAGCAATAACAAATTCCGCGATCAGAACTGGACTCTTCAATGGTGGTACAACCGTGGAAATGATTGGCAAGCGTCTTGCACTGGAGTCCTGCTAAATCTCTCACGATCCATGGAAGTATCACTGATGATTGCATTTCAAGTTATGCTTCGTTTAGTGATTGGTAGTCCTGTTCCTTTATTGCAGACGAATTTCTTTACCTGAAGGTCTGGCTGTCGCCAACAGTTGCCATTGGTTCATTGGCTGCGTCATGAGATGTGCAGGGAATCTTAAGCAGGCAGAATGGAATCCAAGGCAGGTTATGGTCAGAATATGCAGGAGTATTGGAACAGCATTAGTGCTATACACGGATTTATTCCAGAAGATCCGCCAATTAAGAGACTGGTTACGGAAGGCTTCTAGATTTCGGTTAACGCAGTGGTCAGCCTGGAGTGTCTGGTGGGGTTGTCTATGCCTAGGGAATTCAACCCTAGGGCCTTTATAAATTATATATGTTATATATATCAAATTAACACAAATACGCATTGATGCATAACTGAAGGTAAAACGTTAGGATAAGTAAAGCTTGAACAGCTACTGTGACGAACGTCCGTCCTTTTTATATATTTTTATTGAATTTATTTATTCATTTATTTGTCAATTGGCCAGTTTTGCTAATAACTGATCTTCGCTTTCTGTGTTTCTCCTTTTTATTCACTTTCTGTCAATTCTTTCGAACAAACACCTCTATTATTATAATAATAATAATAATAATAATAATATAAATCAACAACAACAAAAACAAAACAAAAAAACAAAAAAAACAAAAAAACAAAAAAAACAACAAACAAAACAAAAACAACAAAAACAAAAAAAACAAAACAAAAAACAAAAACAACAACAACAAAACAAAAACAACAACAACAACAACAACAACAACAACAACAACAACAACAACAAACAACAACAACAACAAAAAACAACAACAACAAAACAACAACAACAACAAAACAACAACAACAAAACAAAAACAACAACAACAAAACAACAACAAAACAACAACAACAACAACAAGTTGACGTCGAAAACAGAATTTGAAAGCAAAGTCCTTTACGTTTTATGTTACTTACAACTTCAGGACAAATTCATGACTACAGAACATAAATCAGAGAGAGAGAGAGCTATTTTTTTCTTAGTTCCCAAATATCCCAAAATACCATTTTCTACGAAGACAATTTTTCTACCTTTATAGAAAATGTACAAAATTGTTTAATGGTTAACTATAGTAATCTCGTCTGCCTCGAAGTCAAATAAAATCGCCCTGAAAAAGACATTTATATAACGAAAAGCGTTACTAGTAATACAATGAAGGTTTCTGCTTGCTATTAATACTAAATAACTAAATAAATATCACTACGTGCTAGGACTACCAAATACAAGATATCTTTTTATCAAGTAATGCTTTCTCAAGATTATGTAGGGCAGAGTGGGGTAAGAAGGCCCCCTTAAGGAGAAATGCTTATATCGTCTACAGTATTTCAGCTATTGACGTAACAGAGATATTTCTAGAAAGCTTTGTTATTGGAGTATCAACGATCATAATCATGAGAAGCTGTTAGCAATTTAGGATAGTAAAAACATGACCTGAAAGAAAAGAACAAAGGGGGCCTTTTACCCCATGGGTGGGGTAAGAAGCCCACGGTGGGGGCTTTTTGACCCATACCTAAGATATTGTGGTACTTCATGAAAACTACCATATAAATTGAAAAGTAGACGCCATCTTGAATCGTAATGTGCTTTTCTGCTCGACTTGGCTTAACAATTTTAACAAAGTGATGTAGCCAGTCTACGAAACAATCTGCATTAGACCATCTATTTGCTGTGCTAGATCTAGCAATTGATCCAGGTGAGCTGCCGATCATAAGTAGTGAAGTGAAGTCATCCTTTTACTGGCAAATATAAATATAAAAGGAAGACAAACTCCAACTGCCTTCATTGCAGTCCTCTTTCACCACTGGTTACACGTCCAACTGATCAGATGGGGTAAAAAGCCCCCTGAGCTTCTTGCCCCAAAGCGTGGTGGGCCTTTTACCCCACTTGCCATTTTTTAAGAAAACTAAATCCACCTGTACCTCAAGTGAGTTTTCAAGTCTAGATTGCATTGCAAAGTATTTCTTAGCTCTCATTTAAAGTAACTGTAGTTAAAGTACTGACTTTACTGACAAGATGTCCGCACAGGATATCCCTGATATAGCACGCATACTTACATGATGTGTGTCCAAAGAAGAAAAATGCGTGCTGGCTTTGTCCCATTCTAGTTCTCCCTGGAAAATATACAAGGTGAAACCCAAGGAGAGATACTCGGGACTGCTGACTTATGATCTATCAAGTACTGTACCTCTGACCTTAGGGATTCAAGCTTCTTTCCTATCGCTCTGTAAAATGGTTATCTGATGCGTTGTGTCCCTGGCTCCAGCAAGATGTCATGTTGAACCAGGTTACAGGTTTCTGGATCATCAGTGCACAAGTCTTGAAAAATGGTGAGTAGGCAAGTGTGATAAGGAGTCTAGCTTACCCATTATTTCCAAGTTAGATAAATCACTAAAAGATATCAGTTCCAGTTCTTCATGTGGGTCATTATTAGTAGCAAAAGGTAAGATGCCTTTAGACAAAACAGTCGAGATAGTCACCAATGATACTTGAGGTGGTCCACTTTGGTACCATTTCAACAGATTCACATGAACTATACTCTGTTTTTTTTTTCCATCTGTCCATCTGCCTGTGGTGTTTTTGTATGGTAACACTGCGTCCCGGGCTTTAGATAGTTACTCTATGTGTAAGTTTTAGGTAAATAAAAGGATATCTGGGTGTACATTTGTAACTGAAAAGTGTTTTAGTAATTTACTGTATGCGAATTACACCGTTAATATTCGAAATAGGACATTACTGTAATCGTTAAATGTAATTATCTAAAGCCCGGGACGCAGTGTTACCATACAAAAACACCACAGGCGGATGGACAGATGGAAAAAAACAGAGTATAGTTATGTCTCCTTCCTCTTATTTGGGGTACAACTCATTACATGGTCTACTTTAGAGAGGTGATTGAAGACTGAATATGGGCCAGCAAATTCTCCCCCAATGGAGCTCCTGGAATCAAATGGTCGCCTTTGTGGAACTCCCTTAATCTTGCTTTCCTATTCCCCTGTTGCTGCCTTACTTGCTATGAGGAAAGGAGCTTAGAACTGACCAAATCATATATTGTATGAAACTTACTTTTAAGGTCTTTAATATATTGCAAAGTGCTAATAGTCTCCTCTGGTTTCTGATGCAAAATATTTTCCTTTACCATTCCCAGTACCATTCCCGAATTAGTAATTCAGTATCTGTAATAATAAAATTAGTTTTCACTTGTGACCCTGCTAGGTCATTGTCCAAGACCAGCTTTATTGGAGAACATGGTAAGGTTTGCTCCAACACAACTACTTTTGCCTTTCCTGTTAAGTAAGGACTAGCAATTTCTTCTTCAGCAAGAGGCAAAGTCCAGGAAGATGTTAAATCTGAAATAGTTACAAAATCCCTGGTGGGTTAAATTCTTTGAACTTATGTCTGCCTATATAGTCTGAGAGGAACCAGAGTCTCTGAGGAACTTCAGTGAACTGCCGTTTACAGTAACATCACAGATAAATCCTTCAAATTGCTACAACTCTTCCATGGGAGTAGTCACGTGGCATTTGCTCTTTGTCTGGGCATTTTTACCTTCTCCTTTTGCCTTTGAAGTTTTGCACTGTGGAAGTGGATCATTTTCAATTGTGTGGCCTCTTTCTTGCATTAAGCACAGGATACCTGTGGAGATTTAGAAATGGAAGGAAATGATTTGTTAGGTTGACCCTTTTGTGATTCATGGATCAAGTGGTCATCATCGGTGAGACTAGCTGCCATCTTTGCCTGTGTTTCACCTTTAAAATGAATAAATGTTGAGATATGAGGGGTCACTTTCCTTAAAAATTCCTCTAGACGAACCAAAGTCTTAAATGATTCAAAGTCTTCAACACCTGCTCTTTCTAACCACTTACTCAACTGCCTACTTTTTATAACAGAATTCTACAAAAGTTTGATTGAATGGATTAACAGAATTCATAAAAACTTGTTGTTGAACACAGTATAATCTCTCACTTACAAGTTGTGAAGCAACAAATGCAGCTTTGCCCTTCATTTTGCTCCTGATGAGCAAAGACCAGAATTCTGTGGACTATTTTAAAGATTCTGTGATTTGTTCAAAGTTCTGGAAGAAAAACTCGGGATCTTTCTCATCGAATTCAGGTACTAGCTTATTAGCTTTAGAAGCTTCAGATGTAGCAGGGAGTGTAGCTTCCTTATTTTTACATGACATCGAAAGATCCTAGAGTTCTTTCTGGCGTCGTAACTCTGCTTCTCGTTCTTTTTCTCTCACTTCTGCTTTCCTCTTTTCTAGACCGAGCTCTTGTTCAGCTGTTTCCTTTCTCCAGTTGCAATTGAAGCTTAAGTTTCTCTAACTCAGTGTCTTCTGAAACAGGTGGATGTATTCCCGCTGCAATTCAGAGGGTTTGTACTTCCTCATTATCTGCAAGAATCCCTTGGTTGATTAGATACTCTAAAATATCACCCAGTATTCTAGCCTTCACATGTGTAGGATCTACCACAATGTTACATTTTACAGCAAGATCCCGCAATTCTGTTTAGTAGCACACATGAGCATAGGAAACTTCTCTTTGGGGTTTCCAACATAGCTATCTAGATCAAAAGGCATTTTGAACAAGGGTTAATTACTCACTATGCAACACTTTTATAAGTACAACAAATCCTACCTATCTAACACATTGACTAAGCTAACTAAACGCTACTATACAAACTTAAACCACGATAGTTCACAATACTTATGTTACTTATTCGAACAGTTTTCGTATTTACTAAAAACAAATTATCAGTAGCTATACGCACATTGTTACGAAAATGACATTGCACGTAATTACGAAAACAAAAGTAACTGGCTATATCAAAAATAGTCAGATATTTACTTTTGCGAAAACAAACCTAGACGGATGACTCAAGGTAACTGCAGCCCAGCGTTATTACGGCACTTACAAGAGAACGCTCACTGAAAGCGAGGCGAAGTACATCCTATTAAGAATTACAGCAACTACAAGTTACGGAATGGTAATTACCCAAGAATTATGCAGTACACGGGCAAAATCACACGCCACAAATCGTGCATAGTTAAATATTACCAAACCCACACAATTCAGTAATTACAGAAAGTCTGGATATCACGGAGCGTTCGAGGTACACTGAAGTGCGAGACTGAACTACCTTCTTCCGTAATGAGACGAATTAAAAGAGGCAAAGTGCATTTTGTGACCCGAAAGGTCGGGAACTAATCAACGATGTACAAGGTAAAGTAAGAAATCTTATCACTTTGTATGATAGCGAGGTTGACCTTTATTACAGAAAGCATTCATGAGGTGACCACAAGAGGCGATACATACTGAGATCCCAGTCAATTAACATTAGTTATTTACATAGCCTTCAAAAATACTTTACCCTGGTTTAAGGTAAGGTGAGGTGTATTCTTGCCTAATACTGTCAAACGCAGTTGAATGAAAGCTAAGTACAGTGTAGCGGGGAGCTAAATCATTGTACAAATTAACGAAGTACAAAAAATCAAGACACATATTGTTCAACGACAGTTCTGAGCTCTATAAGAGAAACATTTCAACAGCTTGTAGTCACACAGCACAGATTTGCATCCTGGACAGGCGCCCCCCCCCCCCCCCCCACCCCCCCCCCTCCACACCTCCCATCATTTATGACATGCCTAAGATGACTGTCCTCATAATCAGTGGTGAATACTTTAGCTTAAATATGTCCTTAAGTAACAATCTGTAGGAAGTATAAAAAAATAATATTCTACTAAAATAAAATATCCAGCCTGTGCAAAACACTGGTCGGGTGAACAAAACTCAACAATCACTCAAAATTATAATTAGTAAATACTCATTATATACAGTTAACACTGATAATACTGCCATAGTGAAAAAAAATAATTTAACAAACACTTCACTTAAACATTTAAACATTTGGCAAATAACTCAATAACTGAACACTATTGAACTTAATATCTAAATGACAAATCCCACACAGATAAACAATAAAGCGCCAAAAACACTGTCTTCAATTGAGGAAGAATACATCTTACTTAACAAGAGGTAGAAGTTCCCAAGTAAACAAAAAAGAACATCAAGGAGGGGTAATGGGAAAAGAGACTTAGAACAGGACAAGGTTGAGAAAAAGTGAGGGAGCAATCAACAGATGCCCTGCATATGGGAAGTTAAGGTGAAAATACTAAAGCCATATGGTTAAATATATACAATATACACAATAGTGGAGCGAAAAGGTGACAATATATATATATATATATATATATATATATATATATATATATATATATATATATATATATGTGTATATATATATATATATATATATATATATATATATTACGAGTGTCAAAATGACCCTCGTTTCAAAAAAAAGGAGGGAGCTCCTAAAAGAAAACGTAACCTATCTTTGTTGTGATCGTCCCCTTTATTTGTCACCTCTGTAACCAGCTGAAACTCAATCATTAAGTCTTTGGGTGAATTCAAATCCCTGACCTAAAAAACTATAACCTTTATTTTCCCAATTAGCCAACCTAAAGATGTAAGGAAATGTATTAAAGAAAATCCCAAAGAAAACTCATCAAATCACTATTACTCTTCCAACAAAACATCCTATATATAATTATCTCTTTTACCCCACATGTCCAACTACTACTTGACT
>NC_061107.1:31322689-31437689 GCF_015104395.2 Macrobrachium nipponense | reverse complement strand
ATCGGTTTTTTCTAATTTAAAAACTAACTGGACTCCTTTTTTTAGAAAAACCGATCTGAGTATACTCTTAAACTTGAAAAAACGCGAGGACATTGTAATTTGTAAGCCCGATAAAGGCAAAGGTGTTGTGATTCTGAATAAGAACGATTATGTTGAAAAAATGGAAAATATTTTGTCTGATACCACCAAATTTAAAGCTCATGGTGAACCCACTTTTCTCGACATAATACAAAATTGAAGATAAAATCAATAGATTGTTAAGGAAAATCAAAAGTGAAAATATTATCAATGAGACTACATATCAACAACTATTTGAGACTGGCTCTTCTTTCAGTATTTTGTATGGCCAACCCAAAATTCACAAGCCTAATACACCTCTTAGACCCATTATGGCTGCCTGTAATAGTCCTTCGTTCTCTATCTCCAAATTTTTAGCCGGTTTACTTTCTGAATAGAGTAGCAATGAATTTTCTTTAAAAAATGGGTACGAATTCCAACAGCAAATCATCAACCAAGATGGAGACTATTACATGGTAAGTTTTGATGTAGAGTCTCTCTTCACTAATGTCCCACTTAATGAAACTATCAATATTATTCTAGATAAGGTTTTTATTAGCGAAGATACAGTTTTTCATGGTTTTAACAGATCAATCTTTAAACAACTACTTGAACTTGCAGTGCAAGATTCAATGTTCATTTGTAATAAGCAACTCTATTCGCAGGTCGATGGAGTTGCTATGGGGTCGCCTCTGGGCCCCATTTTTGCTAACTTTTTTATGTCTGACCTTGAAACGAAATGTTTACATCAGTGTAATCGTAATTTTAAACCGTTTTTTTTATCGCAGATATGTTGATGACACTTTTGTTTTGTTCCAGCACTCTTGGCAATGTTCTTTATTATTGGAATATATTAATCAACTCCATCCAAACATTCAATTTACAATGGAGGCAGAGAGCGAAGGTAGTCTTCCTTTTTTAGATATTAATGTAACGAGACATAATTCTGAGTTCACTACTTCTGTTTATAGAAAGCGGACATATACGGGCTTAGCCAATAACTACTATAGCTCTTGTCAATATTCTTTCAAACTTAATACCATCTACACCTTGGTCCATAGAGCTCTAAAATATTCTTCGACTTGGCAAATATTCCACAAAGAAATAGTCTTTTTATTCAACTTTTTCAAGATAAACTCCTACCCACAAGATATAGTTCATAAAATCACCAATAAGTTATTAACACAATTTTTACAACCTCCAACAGTCAACTTTGATGTTCCCAAAAAATTATTCTATGCCTCAATCCCGTATATGTCTGACTAAATTCTCCTTAAATCTCACACGAATAATTGAACAAGAAATCCCCTGTCTTAACGTAAAACTTATCTCCAACAACCCATGTACAATAGGATCATTTTTTAATTTCAAAGATCGCCTGCAGTCCTTCATGCGATCCAATGTGGTTTATAAATTCACATGCCCTGGATGTCCGGGCTCTTACGTTGGATCGACGCGGAGGTTACTGCAGGTCAGATATTGCAGCCATTTGGGTTTTAGCTTTCGCACTGGCCAAAGAATCAAGCAGCCAGAATTTTCTAATATTAGAAATCATGCCGCCTTATGTAAAACCGAAGTCCTGAAACAACACTTCTCAATAATTGGTTATGTAAGGGACCCAGACCACTCAACAACTTTAGAAACATTATATATTAAAAGACTGGTTCCCTCTGTCAATGGTAATACTTCTTCAGCAACTCTGTATCTGGCATAGTTGTCGTCTGGCCTTGGACGCCATTGTATGTCATTCCCTCTTCTCTCCTGCTTATGGACGGTTGGTGGTTTTGGTTTGTTGGTCTCTTTTTGTTTTCTGTTTTATGTACTTTTTATGCTTTTACTTTTTATTGTTTTAACTTGTAAATTTTAATTACTTTGTGAATTCCCTTTATGTTAATAATGTATTGTATTGTGTCTTTTACTTTTACAGACTGATGATGCACTGAGTCTTTAGTGCGAAACGTTTTTTGGTTAATAAACTTGGCCTTTCTAACAACATGTGCATCATGGACCCTCCTGAATTCTATATATATATATATAATACTATATATATATATATATATATATATATATACAGATAGAGAGAGAGAGAGACGAGGAGAGAGAGAGTAGAGAGAGAGAGAGAGACGAGAGAGAGAGAGAGAGAATCATACAAGAATTCAGACTAAGTTCATTGAAACAGGTGTGAGGTAATCATATAAGAGATTAAATTCATTAAAGGGCATCACTCCATCAACAACTTTAATTAAAAGCCAAAGTATTTCCCTGGATCTAACTCTTTTTAATACAACTGAAGGAAAACAGCACAATTGCCACTCAATATTTCTCCCAATAAAATCCTATCACTAGAGGTTAATCAATGAAACACTGTTAAGAAAATTTTAAATACAAAAAGATTCATTTTCAAATTCTAAATTTATAAGTGAAATTTACAATTTCAGGGAAATTTACTATGACTTGAAAATAGCACAAAGTTTAATTAATTCTAGAATTTGTTATTAAGCAAAATTAAATCAAAATTAATTTATCTGGAAAACTAATTAATCAAGAAATTAAATTATTCAAGTAAAATTCAAACTTAAGCAACAATTAAAATTTGAAAAGAAATCTAAGTAAATGTAAATTAATTCACAAGTGTTAGATTAAGTCAAGTAAGCAATATTAAGTAATTAAGAAACACACAAGTTCATCACACAAACTGTGAATGCAAAAATAGGTAAGCAAAGCAAATTGTGGAAATATACTAACATTGCAAAAACACCAAGAAAACATTAAGCACACAGAACATGGAATAAACATTTCAAAAAAAAAATTAAATACAGAACACAAAAATTAGTAAAAATGAAATCATTTCACCTACCCACTGAATATTTCTAAGTGTACTTAAAACTTGTAATAACACTTTACCTGGTACCAGATTTCCTTTTTGCTGCAGCTTCCAAATTCACTGTACTCATTCACAGGCACCGTTACAGAAACATGTTTACACTGTCTGTTCAGATTCCATAAATAACCACTATGCTATTAAGAAATTTAATATATTTTAAAGTTACGAGTGACCATTACAGCTCCTTACTTTACAATCAAATATCTCTCGTACTGGAGAGAGAGAGAGAGAGAGAGAGAGAGAGAGAGAGAGAGAGAGAGAGAGAGAGCGAATAGCAGTTGAACAAATGAAAAATACCAAAATATCAAATGAGGTAATAAGTCCATTTGAAACAGCATAAAACCGAGAATATATTAGCACTCTCTTATTATATGATGATAGTTAATGGATAACATTATCCAATTTGTACTGACGTCTCATGACTTGTAAAACAAAAGGAACCAAT
Source organism: Macrobrachium nipponense (assembly GCF_015104395.2). NCBI lineage: Eukaryota > Metazoa > Arthropoda > Malacostraca > Decapoda > Palaemonidae > Macrobrachium > Macrobrachium nipponense. The sequence goes on along the minus strand of NC_061107.1, from coordinate 31,434,303 downwards.
TTATACAAACAAGGCGATCAATCACAATTTTCTCCTTCGCTGTGAACAATGGAAGCTGTCCCTATCACATTTCTTTCAATAAAACCTGTGCTCTCAAATAAAATATTTGCCCCAAGCCAGTCAATCGGTAAATTACATATACTGTTTGAAGACATAAAGCATTGCTTATATCATTTGCTCGAAAAACGCCTTTTTAATCATAAATATAATGTACGGAATGTACTCAGTGTTATGCTGTTTCAAATTGACGTATGACCTCATTTGATATTTTGGTACTTTCCATTTGTTCAAATACTATTCTGTTGTATGTATTGTTATTTTACTGCTGAATAATTAGTATCTCAAACTGCTAGTTTTTGGTAACAGTATTCCATATGTTTAGATTGTATGCCTTTCTTGGCTACATAAACTGTAAACTTTATCTCTTTCCTTGATAAGTGCTCCAAGAAGAGGTCCAGTGAGGACGAAACTGTTGGGCATTTTCTAAGAAAAACTCTTTTCATTTTCCTATGTGCAATACAATTATATATATATATATATATATATATATATATATATATATATATATATATATATTATATATATATATATATATATATATATATATATATATATATATAATAAAGAAAAGTCGAAGGCCGACGACATACCTACCTCACGATATCTGCAGCAAAGCCCAGATGATGACTGACTGACGAGTGTTGTCGCTGACTTGGATTCAGTGTCGCTTTTCCTGTGTCTCTTGTTCCTTTGGCGTCGTCGCTGTCTCTCCCTTCAGCAGGAGGAACTCACGACCCACGTCCTTCTTCCAGGAGCAATACAACGCTACTGCCAGTCTGCAACAGTCGTCAGTCCCTCCCTCGGCCCATATCTGCAGCATCTCCAAGACTTTTAACTCCCTTCGTCCCGTAGGATATATATATATCCTATAAGATCAATGCAGTTGCAGTCCGTATGAACGGACGTTTTATAACATTAAATCTCTCTCTCTCTCTCTCTCTCTCTCTCTCTCTCTCTCTCTCTCTCTCTTCTCTTTCTCAGTGAAAACAGTAAAAAGTTAAGCAACTTTGAACGTCAAAAGTCTATAGAGTATAGACCATAATTTTTTCTCTAAATTTTCGATGGGGAAAAAGAAAAGGAACCGGACTAAAGAAAGACACCAAAGTTTAGAAACTGGGAAACGGACACGAAAGGAGTCATCTTCGTTGTCAGTGGGAACAAAAAGCAACCTGATCAAAGTGGCAGAGAGCGGAACCGAGTAACGACTACTTTCGATAGAAAGTTACAACGGTTGAAAGATAAATCAATTCAAGAAAAGCCGAAGAAGTGGGAACATGACTCGGTTGATAAATCAGTGGATGAAACAAAACAAACAAACAATAGAATGTCAGTGAAATTTGGGAGCTACTTTTTGACTTGTTATCTTCCGAGGTGCTCATACTAAACCAGGGCTCTCCAAACTATGGCCCGCGGTCCACATCCGGCCCTCCAAACAAATCCCTATGTGGTGGCCTGGAAAAAATAATTATCGTACCACTGGCATCGTTGAATTATTCAATGCTGAAAATCTTCTAACTCAATTTCAAATGGAAATTATTGATCTCCAGGCAGATGACAGACTGAAAGATAAGTATGAGAAGGAAATCTGATTATTGAGTTTCATAAATGCCTGCAGCCAGATCAGTTTGCAAATTTGATAAAGTTTGCTTGTAATTTTGTGTCCATTTTTGGTACAACATACTTGTGTGAACAAACATTTTCCAAAATGAAGTATGTGAAATCTAACTATCGAGCAAATTTGTCTGATGATCATTTAAAATCAATTCTTACAATTGGCTCATCTAATCTGGAACCTGATTTCAATGAAATTTTGAAGTCAAAACGTCAGTATCATCGCCTCACTAATTTGGTTGCATAAAACTAAAGGCAGGAATCGATTTAGTTTACCCTGATTTTTTACAACAAGATATGTTTTAATTTTTTCATGTTTATACTCTAATATCTGAGGAAATTAAATTACTAGCACTGATTTGGTTTTTTTTTTCCTTTGGCCCGCATAAATGTGGGGAATATATAATGTGGCCCATACATTGAAAAGTTTGGAGACCCCTGTACTAAACGAATAAATAAATAAAAATATATAAATAAATAAATGAAATAAATAAAAATAAATAAATAAAGAAATATAAATAAATAAATATAAAAAGGGATAAATAAATCAAAATAAATACTTTAATAAATCAAAAAAAGAAATAAAATAAAATTGATAATAAAAGAATAAAAATAATAATAAAAAATAACTAAATAAATAAATAATTTTAAAAAGTAACAAATAAACAATAAATTAATTATTAATTAAAAATAACTGAATAAATAAAAATAAGTTAACCAAACAAATAAAACTAAGTAAAATAAATTAGAAAAAATAATTTATGAAAATAAACAAATATTTAAAATGCAAAAATAAATTAAAACATAAAAATTAAAAAAAAATGAAAATTACTTAAATAAATGAATAAATTAAAAATAAATAAATAAAATTAAATAAATATATAATACTATATGTAATATATAATAAATAATATATATTTAATATATAATATATATATATAATATAAGCGGGAAATACCACAGGAAATTGGATAGTCAGGAATCCAAGCGCTTTCGTCTTTATTCAGACATCGTCAAGGAGCTACTAAAGTACAATCGGAGAGGAAGGCCTCAGGTACAAACAAGATCAGGAATACCAGATGGTTAATTATCAAAAGGGTAAAAATTAAAAGGGATAATCCAGGATTATCGGATATCACACGGTCACAAACTTAAACAGATTCTGACCCTCTAACCGAAATTACAAAGTATCTTTACAAGTCCAAAACATGTAAAAACTGAATATATTAATTGTTGCTTATATTTATCTACAACTTTTTTCATCATGAAAGCATCAAGTTTAAATAAACCAATGGACTTTAAAATTTCGAACCATTTCTATTATTTTGACTTGATAAAACAAGATTCAATGATATTCCTTTTAACTGTGTCATTACATGGGACTAAGGCTCTTGCTTGACTCCAGTTAATAGGATGGTCTAAATCTCTATATGTACAAATAATGCATTCGATATTTGCCCAGTTCTCACAGAATATTGATGTTGCTTAAGACGCTGTGAAAGAGATTTGCCAGTCTGTCCGTAATAGATTTTTATCACATTTTTGCAAGGAATTTCATATATGCAGCCTGGAAGATCTTTAGGAGAATTTTTGATTACTAAACTCTTGACATTAATATTACTGAAAACAACATTTATGTTAAAAAAGCTTTAAAATTCTAGGAATATCTAAAAACCTTTCATCATAAGGTAATTTTAGAATGTTATGCTTACTAAATTCAAGTTTGTCATTAGTTGAATAAAATGTTTTTCTAGCTCTTTTCCATGCCACATCTACAAAAGTCCTTGGGTATTTAAGTTTCAATGCAATATCATAAATAGTTTTTAATTTCAGCGTCAATAAACTGCGGGCTACAGACACGTAAAGCCCTTACCTTAGGAACATCCCAGAAAAACAGAGAATTTAACATTTTGATGGTGATTGGAGTAGTAATGAACAAAAGAGGCAATATTAGTTGATTTTCGAAAGACTGAAAAGGTGAAATTTCTATCATTTCTATGGACAGTTACATCAAGAAAATTCAAATTGCAATTTCTTTCTTCCTCTACAGTAAATTTTTTTATAGAAGGACTAAATTATTGAGATTATTAAGGAATTCCTGGAGGTTTTCGTGAACTGACCAAATACAAAAGATATCATCCACGTATCTAAACCAAATAACTTTTTGGGGCAAAATTCTTGGTAAGAGTTTTGTCTCAAAAAAATTCCATGTAAATATTGCTAAGGACAGGAGATAAGGGATTACCCATGGCCATGCCAAACTTTTGTACAAAAAATTGCCCCATTGAAACAAAATTTACTTTCGCTATCTTTGATACATAACCTTATGAGACTAATGAGATTTTCTACACTTACGGGATGTCATGACGCTCTAATTCCTCTTCCAAATATTCAAGTAAGTCATCTACAGGCACTTTTGTAAATAAAGAGACAACATCAAAACTAACCATATTAAAATCATAATTCAAATTTAAACTATTCAATTTGTTTATAAAATCAACATTGTTTTTAACATTCGTGTTAGAAATATTTCCTACCAAAGGAGTAAGAATTTTTACAAGCCATTTAGATAAATTATACGAAACTGAACCCACTGAACTAATGATTGGTCTGATAGGGTTATTGATTTTATGTGTCGTTGACTAAACCATACATGTAAGGTAGGGAGGCGCATTGCGGTGTAAACTGTTTAATTAAATGGTCCAAGCCCTTCAAAATGGATTAATTTGTTTATTAAAATGGGAGTTAACTGTCTGTGTAGGGTCAGAACCTCAGTTTCGATATAAGTATCAGTGTCATTTAGCAATGTCATTATTTTACTTATATAGTCACTTTTATTCATAATTACCACTGCATTAGATTTATCTGCTTTTGTCACCTTCACTGTTTCGTCTTCTTTAATTTTCTTAAAAGCCTGGAGAAATCTCACGGGTACATTAGGGGGAGAAGGTTTACTCATAGCACCATACACAATACCTTTGCAAATATTGATATCATCAGGGCATAGGTTTTGATTCAATTTTTTCTAAATAAACCCAAAAGGATTTTGAGATGTCGACACAGTCCAGGTTACCATTAAATACAGAAACTTAACCCATATCCTGGATTATCCCTTTTAATTTTTACCCTTTTGATAATTAACCATCTGGTATTCCTGATCTTGTTTGTACCTGAAGCCTTCCTCTCCGATTGTACTTTAGTAGCTCCTTGACGATGTCTGAATAAAGACGAAAGCGCTTGGATTCCTGACTATCATTTCCCGTGGTATTCGCTTATTTATGAAGTCACGTGCATCTACTGTGATTTTTTAAGCTATATATATATATATATATATATATATATATATATATATATATATATATATATATATATATATATATATATATATATATATATATATATATATATATATATATATATATATATATATATATATATATATATATATATATATATATATATATATATATATATATATATATATATTATTAAAAAGAAATAGATAAAAATAAAAAATAAATAAAAATAATAAATAAATAGAAATAAATAAATAAATAATAAATAATTGTATATAAATAAAAATATATAAAAATAAATAAAAATAAATGAAAAAAAGAATTAATATCAACAAACATTAAATAAATAAATGAAAATAAACAAATAAAAAAATAAATGAATAAGTAAATAAAGAAATATATAAAGGAATATAAATTAATGAATAAAAAATAATGAATTAAAAAATAATTAAATAAGAATATAATTAAATAAAATTAAATAAATTTAAATAAATTAAATAAATAGATAATTACATAAATAAATAATGATAAATGAATAAATAGATAAATAAATAGATAAAATTCAATAATAATAGATAAATAAATACAAATAAATGGATAAATAAAAAGAGATTAATCAAAATAAATAAAATTTAAAAAATTAATAAAAACAAATAAATAAATGAAAATAAATAAATATTTACATATGAGAAAAATAAAAACATAAATAAAAAGTGAAGATGAATAAAGAAATAAATCATTAAACAGAAAATAAAGGAATAAAAAGCAATAGAAATATATAAATTGATAAATAAATGAAGATAAAAAAACAAAATATAATATATAAAAAAATAAAAATAAATAAATAAATATAAATAAATAAATAAATAAATAAAATAAAGTAATAAGATAAAAAAATATATAAATAAAAATGAAATGATAAATAAATAAAAATTAATAAAAATGAATGAATGAATATAAATAAATTAAAGTAAATAAAATTAAGTGAATAAAAAATAAGTAAATAAATAAAAATAAATAAATTAACAAAAATAAATAAATAAATAAAAGTAAATAAATGAATAAAATATATAAAAAGAAATAAAAATAAATAATTCAAATAAATAAATGGAAATTGAATAAATTAAAAATAAAGGAAATTGAATAAATAAGAAAATAAATAGATATAAATAAATAAAAAAATAAATGATTAAAATAAACAAAATCAATAAAATAAATAAAAAAACAAAATTAATAAGCAAAAAATTAATTAAAATAAATAAGAAAATAAAAGAAATAAATAAATTAATTAATAAATCAAAATGAATAAAAGTAAATAAAAATAAATATACAAGTTGATAAAAATAAATGAATAAGTCGAAATAAATAAATAAATGAAAATAGATAGATATAAAAAAAATAAATAAATAAATATATAAATAAATAAATACAAGAAATAAAAAAAAACTATATACGTAAATAAAATAAATAAATAAATAAAAATAGTAAATAAAAATAAATAGCAAAAAAAAAAAAATAAATGAATAATATGGATAAAATAAATAAGTAGATAAATAAATGTGTAAATAAATAAAAGTAAATTAATGAATAAATAAATAATAAATAAATAAATAAAAATAAATAGATAGATAGAAATAAATAAATACAAGAATACAAAAAATGAAATAAATAAATAATACAAAGTGAAATAAAATATATATAAATAAAAATAAAAATGAATGAATAAATAGAAATCAGTAAATAAGTAATAATAAATCAATGAATAAATAGAAAAGTAGAAATATAGATATATAAATAAAAGTAATTTAAAAATGAAATAAATAAAAGATTTTTAAAAAATTAAATACAGTAAAATAAATAGGAATAAATAAAATAAATAAAATATAATATAAATGAAATGAATAAAAATAAAAATAAAAAATAAAATACAAATAAATAATTAGAATTAATAAATAAAAATAGATCAATTAGAGTAAACAAAAGTAGATAAATTAAAATTAATAAGAACAGATATAAATACAAATATATAAATAAAATATAAATAAATAAATACCAAATGAATATAAATAAACAAAAGCAACAAATAAATAAAAATATCGAATAAAAAAAGTAAATAAATAAATAAAAATAAATAAAATAAATAAGAAATAAATAAAAATATCTATATAAACAAAAATAGGAAAAAATAAAAGACTAATTAAAAATTAATAAAAGAAATAGAGTAATAAATAATTTTAAAAATATAATAACTAAATATAAATAAATAAACAAATTAATAAATATATGTGAATAATAAAAATTAATTATAAAAATTATAAAAATAAATCAAATAATAAACAATTAAATAAATAAATGAAAATAGATAAATATTTAAAAATAAAGACAAATTAAATAAAACGCTAATAATAAATAACAAAAAAATAAACAATAAAGGAATAAAGAAATAAATAATTAAATAAAGATAATAAAAATAAATAATATATGAATAATTAAAAAAAATAACAATAAGGAAAAAATGATAAAAATTAAATAAATAAATAAAAATAAATATATAAATAAAAATCCATACAAGTAAAAGAAATGAAAAAATAAATAACAATGAAAAAAATAAATAAAAAAAGATAAATCAAAATATAAAATGATTGAAATAAATAAAAATAAATAAATAAATGAAAAACATAAATAAATAAAAAATAATTGAATGTAAATAAATAAAATGAAAATAATAAATGAAAATAAATATAAATAAAAAATAGATAAATTAAAATATATAAATAGAAACAATAAATAAATAAATAAATAAAACAAAATAAATAAACATAAATAAAAAATAGATAAATAAAACTAAATAAAAAAGTAAAAATTAAACAAATAAATTAATAAAAATGAATAAATAAATAAAAATAAATAAATTTATAAAAATAAATAATAACAATTAAATAAATAACAATAAATAAAATGGAAATGGAAATAAAGATTTAAATAAAAAATATAAATTAAAAAATTTTAAAAATAAGATTATATAGATATATATACAGATCGGAAAGTATATAAAAAAATAAATAGATAAATTTTCATTCACATACATTGAATACGTAATGAATAAATAATATAAATAAATAAATTTATTTTCTTTTTTTTTCCTAATTATTTATCTTTTATTTATCGTTTGTATTTATATTTTTATTTTGAATAATTTTTTTATTTATTTTAACTTCATTTATTTTTTATTTACTTACATATATTAATTTTAAGTTTTTTATTTATTTTACTTATATTTTTTTTTATTTTTTTTTTATTTTTTTTTATTTTTATTTTTTATTAAATAACTTTCATTTATTTGTTTTTTATTAATCTACATTTATTTTTGTATAGTTATTTTTTATTTATGTTTATTTATTTTTTTTTAATTTCATTTATTCAATTTTTTATTTTAATAATATTCATGTGCTGTTATTTATTATTTTTTTATATTTCTTTTTTGTTTATATATTGCTTATTTACTTTTATTCCTTTGAAATTTTTATTTATTCATTTTCCTTTATTTATTTATCTATTTCTATTTAATTATTTATTTTTATTTGAATTTATATATTTTTCTATATGTATCTATTTTTCTTTGTTTTTATTTTTATATTTATTTTTTATATGGATGTTGTTATCTATTTAGTTTATTTATTTATCATTTATGTATTAATTTTATTTATTTATTTATTTATTTATTTATTCATTATTTATTTATTTATTTATTTTTATTTATTGATTCATTTATTTTTTACCTAATTATTTCTTTTTCTAATGTTTATTTATGTTTGTCTATTCATATTATTATTTATTTATTTATGTTTTTATTATTTATTTATTTAATTATTTTTATTTATTTATTTATTTATTTTTTATTTTTTATTTATTGATTGATTTATTTTTACTTATTTAATCTAATTTATCTATTATTATTCCTTTATTTTTATTGATTTATTTTTATTTATTTATATTTATTTTTTTTTTATATTTCCATTTATTTTTTTATCTAATTATCACTTTTGTTTTTTTTCTTTTCTTTTTATTTATTTATTTATTTATGTTTAATTATTCTTATTTTTTTTTTCATTCATTTATTTTCTTTTATTTTCATATTTATTTATTTAATTATTTTTATTTGCTTATTTATTTACTTTTTATTCATTTATTTATTTATTTATTTATTTATTTATTTATTTTTTTATTTTTGTTAATTTATTTATTTTTTATTTATTTTAAGTATTTTATCTTTGTTATTTATTTAATTTATTTGTTTTTACTTATTTTTTTATTTTTTTCTTATTTGTGTTATTTTATTCTTTTTATTTATTTTATTTATTTATTTTTACTTATTTTTATTTTTTCTTATTTGTTAGTTTATTTTTTATTTATTTATATATTTATTTTAGTTTATTTATTTATTTATATATTTATTCATCTGTTATTTATCTATTTATTAATTTTTTACTTATTTATTCATTGTTATTTATTTTATATATTTTATTTCATTAATTTATTATAAATTCTATATTTCATTTTTTACTTATTTTATTCCTTTTTATTTATTAATTTATCTCTTTATTTATTCATTTAGTTGTTTATTTATTTATTTATTTTTATTTATTTATTTATTATTTATCCATTCACTTATTTTTAGTAGTTAACTTACTTTTTATTTTTTTTTATATTTTTATTTTTTGTATATTTTTTTGCAATTATTAACTGGTTTTAATTAATTAATTAATTATTTAATTTATTTCTATTTATTTATTTATTTATTTTTATTTATTTATTTATTAATTTTTATTTAGTCATTTATTTATGTTTGTATGTGTTTATTTACTTTTTTATTTAGATATTAATTTATTTCTTTTTATTTACTTATTTATTTTTTGTTTAATATCATTTATTAATTATATATTTATTTTATTTAATTAATTATTTTTATCTCTTTATTTATTATCTTTATTTATTTATTTTATTTATTACTTATTTATTTATTTATATTATTCACTTACTTTTATCCATTTAATCATTTATTTATTTCTATACTTTTATATTTATTTATTTATTTTATTTATTTATTTTCATTATTTGTTTGTTTTTATTATTTTAATTTTCAATTATATATTTTTATTTATTTCTTTTAATTATCAATTTTTATTTATTAAATTTGTTTCTATTTATTTATTTATTTTCATTTTCTTTATTTCATTATATTTATTTTGGATTTATCTCTTTATATTTTTTAAGTTATAAATTTTTTTTTATCTTTTTTATTTTTATTTATTTATTTATATGTTTATTTATTTATTTGTTTGTTTATTTATTTATTTATTTATTTATTTATTTATTTATTTATTTGATTTTTATTTATTTATTTATTTTATTTATTTATTTATTTATTTTATCCCAGTTTTTTATTTTTTTTTTATTTATTTTTTTGCTTTTTATTTATTTTTATCTATATATCTATTTTAATTTTCAATTATATATTTTTATTTATTCTTTAATTATCAATTTTTATTTATTTTTTTGTTTCTATTTTATTTATTTATTTTCATTTTCTTTATTTCATTATTTATTTATTTTATTTATCTCCTTATATTTTTTAAAGTAATAAATTTTTGTTATCTTTTTTATTTTTTATTTATTTATTTATGTTTATTTATTTATCATTTGTTGTTTATTTATTTACTTATTTTATTTTTGTTTATTTATTTATTTATTATTTATTTATTTATTTTTTATCCCTTGTTTTATTTTTTTTATTTTTATCTGTTTATTTATTTTTATTTATTTATTTTTATTTATTTATTTTTTGCTTTTTTATTTATTTTTATCTATTTATCTGTTCGTTTATTTTTAGTTATTTATGTATTTATTTATTTAATCTATTTATTTTTGTTTCATCATTGTATATTTTTTATTTATTTATTTATTTTTATTTTAGCTATTTTTTATATATTTTATTTATTTTTATTTATTCATTTATCTATTTATTTTTATTTATTTATTTTTTTATATATTGCTTATTTATTGATACCTGTTTAGCTATCTTATTTATTTATTTATTTTTTATCTATTTTATTATTCATTTTGTTTATTTTGTATTTTCCTTATTTATTTTTTTTTTTTTATTTATATTTTCATTTAATTTTTCATCTCTTTAATTTATTTTTTATTTATCTATTTATTTTATTTTTTATCTATTTTTATATCTATTGTTATTTATACGTTTATTATTATTTTCCATTTTTTGTTTATTAATTTATATTTATTTATTATTTTATTTTATTCCCATTTTATTTATTTATTTTTCTTATTTACATATTTTCATATATTTTTCATTTAGTTCATTTTATTTAGTTGCTCTATTTATTTTATTTAATTATTTCTCTTTATTTTTATTTTTGTATTTTTGTTCGTTTAATTTTTTATTAAATTATTTATTTTTATTCATTTATTTATATTTTATTTATTTTATATGTTTTTATTTATTTAATTTTATTGTATTTTATTTTTTTATTTGTATTTATCTATTCATTTTTATTCATATTTAGTTGTTCATGTTCATTTATTTATTTATTTTTATTTCTTTAATTATAATTATTTATTTATTTCTTATTTTTATTTATTTATTAATTATTTTTTTTTACTTCTTATTTATTTTCTATTTATTTGTTTGTATATATTCATTTTTCTTTATTTATCTATCTATTCTTATTTTCCTTATCTATTAATTTTTTGAATTATTTATTCATGTTTAAGTATTAATTTATTCAATTATTTTTTGTTTTATTTTTTTATTTATTTTCATCTATTCATTTATTTATATATTGTTACTTTTTATTCTTATTTTTCTTTGTTTTTAATTCTATATATTTTTATTTCTAATAATTTATTGTTATCTATTTTTTATATACATTTATTTATTTATTTTTAACTAATTCAATTTCATTAATTTTGATTTTATTTTCATTTTTTTTTATTTTTTTATTATTTTTTTTATTTCCTTTATTGATTTTTTTTATTTAATTATTTTCTTATTTTTATTTGTTTATATATATTTTTATTTATCTTTTATTTTTACTTTTTTCATTTATTTACTCTTTTATTTATTCTTTTTTATTTGTTTACTTTCGTTTATTAATTTAATAATGTTTATTTCATTAATTTTATTTATTTTCTTATCTTTATTTATTTTTGTTTATTTATATACTTCTATTTATTTATTTTATGTATTGTTATTTTATTTATTTCATATTTATTTTTCTACTTTTATTTTTTTAGTAATAGTTCTTTATTTTTTATTTATTTATATCTGATTTATTGTTATTTGTTTATTTTTATTAATTCATTTATTGTTATTTGTTTATTTTATTAATTCATATATTTTTATTGATGTTTATTCATTTATTTTTGTTTATTCATTTATTTTTCATTTATCTTTATTTTTTATTTATTTACGTTTCATTTATTTTTTTATTTTTATATATTCATTTCTCTTTCTTTATTTATTTATTACCATTAATTTATATAATCTAATTTTATTATTTAGTTCATTTTTATTTATTCGTTAATTTTTTATTTATCTATTTATTTTGATTTACTTTTTTATTTCATTTTTTTTATAGTTATTTTTTATTTATTCATTTTTCTTAATTTTTTAGTTATTCTTTTATTTTTTTTTTATTTTTTATTACTATTTATATGTATTTGCTCTTATTTATTTATTTTTTATGATTTTATATTATTCATTTTTATCTTTATTTATTTTTATTTATTTATTTGATTTTTTATTTATATATTGGTAATTTTTCGTTTATTTTTACTCATTTTTTTATTTATATCTATTTTCATTTATTTGCGCTTCTTAATTTTTTATATATTTATTTTTATTTATTTTTATTTATTTTCATTATCTATTTTCATTAATAAATTTCATTTTTTATTTATTTATCCATTTATTTTTTTTATTTATTATTTATTTTATTTTTATTTTGTCTTATTTGATTTATTTAATTTAATTTTTTACTTATCTTTTATTGATTCAATTTATTTTTTTTTATCGAATAATTTTTTATATTTATTTAGTTCTTTTATTCATTTTCGTACATTTATTTATTTGTTTATTTATTTTTCACTTATTTATTTTCATTCATTTTTTAATTATTCGTATTCATTTTCTATGGATTTCTATTTATTTTTAATTATTAACTAATTTTTATTTATTTTCCTTTTCTATTTTCGTTTTGTATCTATTTTTCTTTATTTATATTTTTATTTATTTACATTTTATTTATTTATTTAATTTTCTCAGTTATTAATTATTTCATTTTTATTTATTTAGTTTCATTTAGTTATTTATTTTTACTTTTTTATTTATGTGTATAATTAATCATTTATTTATTTTTATTTACTTATTTATTTATCTATTCATTCATTATTATTTCTGTATGTTCTTTATTTATTTCTTTTTTAAATTTATTTATTTCTATTTATTTATTTATCTTTATTTATTTGTATTTATTTATTTTTATTTAATTAATTATTTTTGTTTATTTATTTTCTATTTTATTATTCAATATTTATTTTTATTTATATATTTTTATTCATTTAGTTATTTATCTATTTTCATATATTTTTTTCATTTTCATTTATTTATTTATTGTTATTAATTTCTATTTTTTTCATTTATTTTTGTTATTTATTATTTTTATATTTTTATTTATTTATTTATATAATGTTATTTATTTATATATTCTTTATTTTATTTGCTTTAGTTTTTTTTATTATTTATTTATTTATTTATATATTTACCTATTTTTATTCATTTATTTTCATTTAATATTTATTTATTTTTATCATTTTATTTATTTCTATTTATTTAATTATTTATCTGTTTTAATTAAGTATTCTTATTAATTTATATATTTATGTTTATCTTTATTTGTTTATTTATTTTCATTTATTAATTTATATTTCTTTATTATATTTATATATTTATTTATTTTATTTATATATTTTAGCTATTCCTTTTATTTATTTTGTTTACTTGTTTTTATTTTCTTTTTATTTATTCATTTATTAATTCATTTATCTTTATATCTTTTTATTTATTCATTTATTCATTCATTTATTTATTATTTATTATATATATGTTTATATTTATTTTATTTATATTTAGATTTATTTACTTTTATTTATTCATTTATTTATTCATTTTTGTTTCTTTATTATTTATTTTCATTAATTATTCATTTCTATTTATTTATTCATTAATGTATTTTTATTTCTTTACTTTATTGTTATTTATTTATTTTTCAATTAATTAGTTAAATTATCTATCTATTTATTTTTTTATTTTATTTATTATTTTTGTATCATTATTTGTGAATGTTCTTTATTTATTTATTTTTTGTTTTTATTTATTTATTTATTTACATTTATTTATTTTTATTTAACTATTTATTTGTATTTATTTATTTGCTATTTTTTATTCATTAATTTATTTATATTTATATAGCTATACTTATTTAATTGTCTATTATGGATGATTTTTTAAAAATCATTTCGAAAATCGATATAAGTAACTTAAATCTTTTAAAAAAGAATGCAATTTTAGTACCAAATTTTTAAACTTTTCCAGTTATCTTATGGGAAATTTTGTTACAACATTCAGGGATTTGGCTAAAGTCCAACAAAAGACATCTCCCAAGGACACTGGGGTTTACCAAATCCCATGCCAGTACTATGACCAATCTTACATCGGATTTTCAGGTAAATCACTTCCCCAGAGATTAATACAACACAAACGGTCAGTTAGGTATAGACAACAGAACTCAGCTATTTTCAACCATATAAATGAACATAACCATAGAATAAACTGGAATTTGTCACATGTAATTTATAGCAGCAATTGCCGGTACAAGAGTCAAATGACGGAATCGGCCTTAATAAAAGTGAAGCAGGTAATGAACATCTCAAAAGGCGCGTGGATTTCAGATACGATCGACAAGATTTTCATTCAACCAACGCTTAAGAAGATTAAAAGAAGATTATCAGCGGGGGTGACCTAAATTGGCTTGCCTGTGGATGGACCTCTTGGTATAAATACCACCTTTTTTTTGTAAACTTTTCTCATTCATCTACCTGAAGAGGGAGACAGCAGTCTCTGAAATATAGTACTTTTCTCTCTATATTTTGGTGTTTTTATGGGCTCCTTTTATTAGATATATATATATATATATATATATATATATATATATATATATATATATATATATATATATATATATATATATATATATATTATATATATATATATATATATATATATACTTTATATATATATATATATACATATATATATATATATACTTTATATATATATATATATATATATATATATATATATATATATATATATATATATATATATATTGTTACGCTGTGCCAAGTATCTGGTTACCATTTATCAATTATTACCTCACCAAAAGCCAGACACCTGAACCCTCATAACACGTTTAAACGACTGAATACCCTAAGGCAACAGTGATCCCTTAACATTACCAGTATTGCAGAAAATCAGACTAAGTTCATCAAAACAGGTGTGAGGTAATCTTGTAAGTAATTGAATTAATCAAAGGGCATCACTCCATCAACAACTTTAAAACTTCTAAGTATTTCCCTGATTTCAGAAGTCTAAGTACTTCCCTGGTTCTAAGTCACTTCAAATAAATTGAAGAAAAGCAAATCAATTACCACTCTATGTTTCTGCCTAACATAAATATAATCATAATTAAATATACTGGTTAAAGACAGAGAACACACTTATAAAAATTTTAAATACAAAAATTTATTATCAAATTCAAAATTTATAAGTGAAATTCACAATATCAGGGAAAATTACTGTTACTTGAAAACAAAGTAAAGTTTAATTAATTCTTGAATCAAATTAAGTATAATTAAATCAAAATTAATTTATCACAAAATTCAAGAAAATTAATTCAATCAAAATTCAAAAGTATTAGGCAATAATTGAAAATCTGAAATTAATTCACAAGTGCTAAACAACAATAAATCTTGAAAAGAATTCTAAGTAAATGCAAATTAATTCACAAGTGTTAAATTTAATTAAATGTGCAATGATAAAGCAATGAAAATAACTAAGACAATTAAATTGTCAATGCAAATGAAAATATAAAATAAAAAGACACACTTCAATAAGAAATTGAACAAGTGCACAAACAATGGAACAATCACAAACACAAAAATACGCAATGTGTAAAAGTGTAAATGTTTTCACTCAAAACCTTGTAAACATCAGTTTTTACCAAACCTTCGTAAACACCCGTTATTAGTTATTAGTTAACCACACTTCCTATCCATTATTAGTTAAACACAATTCCTATCCGTTATTAGTTATTAGTTAACCAAACACTTTTCCCATTAACTTTTAGTTATAAGTTGCAACTAATAAAAATATAACACTTTACCTTTTTGGTATACCAACTTCTTTCTTTGCTGCAGTCTTGTCTTACACAATTTCACAAAAACCAGGCGCCGTTACAAAATGATGTTTGTTCAGATTCCACAAAAGAAATTAAATAACACTAAATAAACTCTAAGAAATATCAAATATGAAATTCTCACAAGTTACGAGTGACCAATTTACGTTACGTTAATATAATCTCGATGTCGAGCGAGAGAGAGAGAGAGAGAGAGAGAGAGAGAGAGAGATCTGACTGCCTCGAGGTCCTAAGATAGAATAAAATCTCTTCCTTTACGGAAAAGCTGGAGAGGGCGGATGACACAAACGTATTTGTCACGAATGTTTCCAGAAAGTTGGAAATCTGATGCAATCTCACATACAAAATGTGCAATTCCCACGTGGGACTTGACAAAGACATACGCGTACAAGACGAGTCTGTTAAAAAAAAAAGACGTACTCTACTTGATCGAAACGGAGGCTGAGCGACAATTAAGATTGACATATTTTGATAACAACGCAAGATTCTAGCTCGCTCGCTATCAAACGCGTTGACAGAATAGGGAAGCAAACGGAGATCTCTGAGTTCCTCTAATCTCACACTGTTGACATAAAAGTTAAACATTCGTAGTTTCAAAAAGACAAAGTAAAAATCTCTCTCTTTTCAAGTTATATATATATTCTTTTACATTAAGTAATGCGAAATCTGAACACACATTTAAAACATCCTATTCTAAGCTATCTAGGAATCTGAAAAAATGTTACATGACATTTCAAAGAGGGGAAACATGCATTTTGAAAGTAGCAATACATAATAATAATATATATATATATATATATATATATATATATATATATATATATCTATATAATATATATATATATATATACATATATATATATATATAGTATATGATATACATATATATATGTATATATATATATATATATATATATATAATAGGTAAATTAAAAAAAATCATATATATATGTAATCATATACTATAATGATATATATATATACCTCATATATCATATATATATATATATATATATATATATACGTATATATATTTAACCATAGATTCTTCTATTTTAAAAGGTAGCAATGGATCGTGCGTCTAGGCACTGGCAATAACATCCAACATCCACTTCCTCTCACTCCAACACTAACACACCCCCTCTCTCTTTCGTGTATTGTCATTTCCTCATGGAAGTCAGTTCACTTGCTAAGTAAAGGACGTATGAACATCGAAAGATCTCGCGGATACTCCGTTGTTTATTTTCCTTCGTGGCATATACCTAGAGAGTCTATATATCTATAGATATATAATATAATTAATAGATATATACTATAGATGTATGTCTATATATATATGGAGTATATAGGATATATTATATAGGTATATAGGATATATATAGATATTTCTATATATAGATATTATACATATATATATATAATGATAGATATATATATATATATATATATATTATAGAGATAATATATAGATATATATATATAGCCATTATATATATATATATATATATATATAATATAATATATATATTATATATGTAGGTATATATATATAATATATATATATCTATATAGTAGATAATATATGGTATATATATATATTATATATATTTATATATATAATATATATTATATATATATATATATATATATATATATATGTATATATATTATATATATATATCATATATAGATATATATATATATATATATATATTATATTATATATATATATATTATATATATAATATATATATATATATGTTATGTAACTATATATAATAATATCATATATATAGACATATATATATATATATGTCATATAATACTATATATATATTATAATATAAGAATATAGTATATATAGACATTTATATTATATATATAAATAAATATATATAAATAATTATATATCTGCAACTGATCTATCCCTTGGAAAACGGAGTCTTGATAGAAAGAGTAAAACCAGCACTTGTACATAAAACACATCCTTTATTTTCTTATGACTACCGGTTTCGGAGTAACTGTCTCCATCATCAGGTCTATAACAAAAAAACACAGAAAGAAGAAAAAAAAAATTAAAAATCACTAAATTACGATCGATCATTAGAATGAAGAAATGTTACACAAAGGTTACATTGTATATATAATTTTAAAAAAAGTAATGTACAAGCATAAAAAAGGGAAAGGAAGCAATATTAAAAAAAATAAATAAATACCTGCATCATGAAGGCATACAAACACACACTAAAAATTTAAAAACACAGCATCTCCGTGGACCTCTCGTTGTTACTGAGGGAAGGTTTCAACTTTAAAGTGTAGAGACTTTCTACTATTGCCAGTTCCATGGGGCCATCGACTAGAGAGAATGGAAAATGAATCTAACCTTAGAGGGTGATCACTATTTTCTGCGTGATCCCGTATGGCACTGAATGGTGGTTTAGCTAACAGCCTGTTTGTCCTAACTGATCTTCCCAAGTGTTCAAACCATCGTACGCGTGCTTGGCGCTTTGTTTTCCCCACGTAAATTGCATTACAGCAATTGCACTCATATTTATATACAACATGAGACTGTAGCTCTGGGGGTACGATGTCTTTGTACTTGAACAAACCACCAATAGTATACTTAGGCTTGAACACTACCCTAACATTAACTTGAGGATAAAATTCTCTTAAAAGTTTTAGTAGTCTTGTTGTTAGTTGTTAGAGTCTCAGGAGGCTTAGGAAGACACAGTACAGGTTTCTTACTTCATTAACACACTAATAAAATAGACATAAGAAATAAAAGTTAAGTATATGACTATGAATCGAAGTGTGAGCCTTTCTTGAATCTTCTAACCCACAACTGTGAGGTTCTGGAACTCACACCGCTTCTGTTCTTGGCTCGGTTCCTTCTGCTTCTATCGCTCTAACTCCTTCTGCTTTCCACTGCTTGCCTGCTTCGAAGCAAAAGTGCAACCCTCAAAAGGCGTATCATTTACCTTTGCTCCGCCCTGGAATTGTCCTTAGTGATTGAAGATTATCTAACGACGTCCCTTACGTGTGATTAATTGACTTCATCCCTCCTTCATAGGTGGGACTACTTTCGTTACCGGAAGTCTTCAAGTTCCGGCGAAAGTTGAAAGGTCAGGTCACAGGTGAGACGGGTAGGTGGCGTTTTATGGTTTCGTCTAGATCAAGGTATATAGAATGGTCAGGTAGAGTCATTTGTGGGGGGTTGCGGCTTATCCCCCCAAGAGCCGCATCACCTGGAGGCCAGGTCAGGGCGAGAAGTCGCTCAGCTACCGTTTCATTCAAATGTATATCACAGGTCACTTCAGTCATCTCTGTATTGATTTAGTTCTACATTCTTCGAATACAACCATAGTTTTGATTTTTTATATAATCTAAATTATTATTTATATAATGCCAAACAACTGCGCCGTGTTTGGTTGTTATTCAAATAGTAGAAAAAAAGAGGAGGTATCCTTTTTTCCGATTCCCTCGTGATGAGGAAACAAGACGGAAATGGGTTCATCGTTGTAATAGAAAGGACTACTTTAACCCTACTGCTCATCGCATATGCAGTAAACATTTTGAAGAAAATGCATATAAAAGAGACCTGCAGCAGGAACTTCTTGGATCGCAAGCCCCAGCAATGAAATTCAGACGTATGAATGTGAGGAAAGCAGTGCAGCTTCTTTCGGAAACAACAGATTTTTATGGAAGTCAGGGACTTTTGACGAGCATGTCCTGGGAAAGTACAAGGGACTTTATAAAGCTTGCCGACTCCTGGTTTGTTGTGTTCAATTCAAGGGTACCTTATGACAGAAAAAAATCTATAAATACTTATGGGATGCAACTGACGGAACAGAATAAAATCCTTGACAATATGAAGTGTACTGCTGAAACAATACGAGTTTGCAAAAGTAATAAGATCTATCAGTTCCAAAAGGGACTTATTGTGTCATGCAATCCTTGCCAAGGTTGCATATGTATAAATATGATGTATCATACACAATTACCTCCAGACTTAACCAAGATGGACTGGAAAACATGTTTGGCTGTCTTAGACAAATGGGTGCAACTTATGATCATCCTACGCCAGTTGAAGTCAAACACAGAATAAGGTCATATTTACTTGGCAAAACAAACTCTATAACTGGAAAAAATTGTAACTCGATGAAGGAGTGCGATTCTTCAAATATGTCGGAAGGAAAGTTCAGTCAAGAGAAAAGTTGTGAAAATAATGACTCAAATGAAACCGATCTTGAAAGAGAGCTTATGATTTCTGCAATAGTGTTTGCCTCTACTGAAGATGTGAAGATCCCAGAAGAAGATTCAGAAAACTTTGAAAATGAATTTCATGAAATAACTTCAGAGAATGTTGCAGACGAAGAGGGCCTTCGATATGTTGGAGGTTATGTGGCATCTAAATTTCCAGATTATCAGTTCTTAGGATGTAAACTTAAAATAGTGAAAGGTACCAAATGGATTAGTGCAGTAGAGCGACATGATGATAAATTAACAGAACCAAGTGCTTTAGTTATTTGAAAAATTAAAGTAACGGAAAAAATGTTTCAAACATAACAATGGAGAAAATGACACTGAGACCAGGCAATGGAGTATTATGCGACTTGGCACGCCATATTGAAAATTGTTTATCCTTGCCTTTTAAAGTAATAGTTTTTTGTCAGATGTCGGATGTTATTTAGGATGAGAGCTCTGAATGCCCAAATTTTATCAAGTAGGCAAAAAAAGAAAAAGATGCATAAATTAACTAAATAATGCCATGAAAATTTTAAAAATTTGTTGTTTTTTCACTTTTATTAAGTATTTTTGTTTCATTTCCATTATGAAGCCAGATACTGTTATTGTGTTATCTATGTCGATCTATGTTTAGTTTATTAAATAATGTATTGTAAAATTATACATAAGCCTTTGTAAATAAATCAGGTCAAATGCTAATTGAATATTTTTTTAAGTCCTGTCAAGCATATTAATTTAAGGTTTCTATTATATATTAGAGAGCCAAACATTATCAATCCACGATTTTGTATGTTTAGTACAGTTGACCTATTAATTGAAAATTCAAAAGAACCAAAACGTATACAAGATAACAGAGTGAAAAGGACATCTTACAGGCCTAATCTCTTCGACCCGAGGTACTTAAGTTTCCCAAGGTAGTACTTGCCTTGACCGCTCCCACCCTGGCCTCCAGGCCTGTCACGGAAATGCCCCACAACTACCCCCGCGACCAAAGTGACTGTACCTCTCTCCCTTATTCTATATACCTTGGTCTAGATTATATTGGTCCTGTGTTTTGGCTGTGACGCATTCGTGTTTTGGCAATACACTTGCGACACTTCCTGATCGTTACTCTCTCTCTCTCTCTATTATTTGTTTATTAGCAGTTCTCTCTCATTTCTTTTTCTCTCTTTTATATCTAAGCTATTTCTAACCAATATTCTCCTAGCTATCATCACCAGTTACAAAACAAGAGTTCCTTCCATATGTCTTGATTTTAATAGTAAAAGATATTTCGATTAATAACCTTCTCCATGTAATAAAAATCATCATCATGTTTTATTCCAATAGGAAATCTCTACAAATAAATTCATTGGTAACAAGTTACATCTCAGAAGGCTTAGATTATTTTTTAGGCCTATAAATCTTTTTGCAACATACAGGCAGCTTAAACACAGCCTAAAACTTCAACATCTGAGAAAACTTGTTGTAAATGAGGTTATCTACATGTAAGGAACTTTATTTGTTCCCTACCACTGTGTTACCTTTGTTATTCTTTATTATTCTTCGTCTTTATTTATTTGTTGTTTATTTGTTGGCCCCAAGTGTATCGTAGTCTTTTTATATTTTATTGTAAATTGTAGTAGGCGGACTTTTTTCTGTCGCCGCCTTCTGGTCCTCCTGATTGTTGGGTGATGAATGATGACGTCTATAGCACCACCCTGTTTGGGCGTGATTCATTCAACACCACCTTCGCTGGGGCCTGACTAATGACGTCACTGGAAAGGTCTGGGTTCTGGTGGGAGGTGAAAGGTTATTTCAATGAAGCAACGAATACATTCATTTAATTGCTGCCATTACGATAAACACTTCGCTTGTTTGGATTATATCAACAGCACTTCCGTTGCTCTCTCTCTCTCTCTCTCTCTCTCTCTCTCTCTCTCTCTCTCTCTCTCTCTCTCTATTATTCCCGCCATATTGGGACCACCTTGACGTGGTTAGGGGGCTCTTGAACCCTAGGAATTTGTACCCGGATTTAAACCCAAGAGTCCCATACATTATATATATATATATATATATATATATATATATATATATATATATATATATATATATATATATATATATATATATGACTGGTAAAAGTGTTCTGTAACAACAGAATTCCATCTAATAAAAGGAGCCCATAAAAACACCAAAAATGTATAGAGACAAAGTACTATATTTCAGAGACTGCTGTCTCTCTCTTCAGGTATATGAATGAGAAAAGTTTACAGAAAAGGTGGTATTTATACCAAGAGATTCGTCCACAAGTAAGCCAATTTAGGTCACCCCCACTGATAATCTTCCTTTAATCTTCTTAAGCGTTGGTTGAATGAACACTGCGTCGACGATGTCTGATGTCCAATTCCCTTTTGAGATGTTCATTACCTGCTTCTCTTTTATTAAGGCCGATTCCATCATTTGACTCTTGTACCGGCAGTTGCTGCTATAAATTACACGTGACATATTCCAGTTTATTCTATGGTTATGTTCATTTATATGATTGAAAATAGCCGAGTTCTGTTGTCCATACCTAACTGACCGTTTGTGTTGTATTAATCTCTGGGGAAGTGATTTACCTGTAATCCGATGTAAGATTGGTCACAGTCCTGGCATGGGATCTCATATACCCCAGAGTCTTTGGGCGATGTCTTTTGTTGGACGTTAATCATGGGATTTGGCTAAGGTATTTGGGTAGGTAAATGCAAAAGGGTTGGATTTCCCAAGGGTGTGAGTTACTCTCTTAATCGTCTCCAGGTGGGGAATTTTTATTTTATTGTTGGGTGTGTCTCTGGTCTTGTCTTTAGGGGGTCGGTAGAAAATTACGTTTGCTTTTTGAATTGCTTTCTCAATTATATGGTCAGGATACTTTAAAGATGAAAGTTGCTTGCGAATTAGTTCAAATTCTTTTTCCAGGAAATCTGGGGACCAATTCGTAAGGCTCTTAGGAATAGGTTGCTGGCTAGACCTATCTTGATAGTATTGTCATGATAGCTAAAGTAGTGAATAATATGAAAGTGAGAACGTTGGGTTTTCTGTATATGGTAAATTTGTATTCTGTCGTGTCTCTGATTATTAAAACATCAAGAAAAGGAATTTTGTTGTCTGTTTCCCATTCAACTTTAAATTTGATGCTGGCACTAATGCGTTTAATTTTGAGAGGAATTCATTAAAATTACCCACTTATTATCCCAAAATGTTAGTATGTCATCCACGTATCTCATCCACAGCATGTTTTTGGGTTTTATTGCATTTATTACTGTAGTTTCAAAGTATTCCATGTACAGATTGGCTAAAATAGGACTTAAAGGACTACCCATACTACACCCGAAGTTTTTGCTTGTAGAATGATTCCCCGAATGAAAATAATACGTTATTAGATGCACATAATTCAACTAACTTTATTATTTTGTCAAGTGCCAAAGGAAATGATCTGAATAGGGGGATAATTTTTCCCTTAAAAACTGAAGAACGTCCTGTACTGGTACTTTTGTGAATAGGGAGTCTACGTCAAGGCTTAAAAGTTTTATGTTGTGAAGTGGTATATGTGCTTCTCTGAATTTGTGACAAAAGTCTTCCGAATGTTTTGATGTGACTGGAGAAAAGTGCCTAAAAAAGGAGAAAGGAGGCCAGCTAACCATTTAGAAATTTTGTAATTGAAAGCTCCGGCGCATGAAACGATGGGTCTGAATGGAAGATTGTCTTTGTGAGTTTTGGGAAGACCATAAAAGTAGGGTAATTTTAGGATTAATTACTTTAAATTTCTCTAATAGTTGTTCAATTAGCTCTTTTTGTCTTGGCCAATTAATCTTACTTTCCGAAAAAAATTCTGTGGAACGTTCTGGAGGGGATTTTTCGTCAGTTTTTCGTAAGTATTTGTGTCGCTAAGGAGCTGGTTGATTTTTGTCGAGTAGAAGTCTTTGTCCATTATTACAATTTTGTCGTCTTTGTCGGATCTACTTATTATAACATCTAACTTTTTTAGCGAGTGGATGGCTATCATGAATCTGCGGGGAACAGGATATTTCTTATGAAGGTCAGTTAAAGCATTTAGTAACACTCCTTTTAAAACATATCTCTTCACGGCTGTAGTTTTTGTCAGATATGAATTTATCAAAAGCCACTATGAAGTCTAGGTTGTTTTTGCGGTCTGGCATTAGGGCAAAGGATAAGCCTAATTTAAAACTAAATGTTGATTTTACAGTAAGGGGGGTGTTGGTTTTGGATAAGTTTAAAACTTTGTCTTGTTGTTCAAGATTATTCCATGCGCTATTATCTATTAGGTTATTTAACTTGCGTAAAAGTCTGTTGGAATGAGTCACGCTATTATAGGCAGCAATGTCGGAACAGAATGAAATCAGATACCTGTATACGTGGTCCGTAGTGAGGAGGCGAAGATTAGATTGAGTTCCATATATCACTCTGCGTAGCACGAAGATGTCGTTTCTCGTATTGGTGATTCTTTCTTCCAGGAAAATCTTGTGTATAGAGGGAAGGGGTTTGATTGCAGAGTCCATCTCCCGAATCCGTACATTTTGGATAGTACTTGTTCTTGAGGCATTCTTCCAAAAAGTGTTTTTGGTTTTTCAGCCGGTGAAGTCTGTTCAGTTCTTTTTCAAACTTGCGGAAAACTGGCTTGACTTCTGGAAGTGAGTGAAGAATCGTGGAAAGGCGGTTGAATTCCATAATGGGCTGACAATGACTGGTAAAAGTGTTCTGTAACAACAGAATTCCATCTAATAAAAGGAGCCCATAAAAACACCAAAATGTAGAGAGAAAAGTACTATATTTCAGAGACTGCTGTCCTCTCTCATTTCAGGTATGAATGAGAAAAGTTTACAGAAAAGGTGGTATTTATACCAAGAGATTCGTCCACAAGTAAGCCAATTTAGGTCACCCCCGCTGATAATCTTCCTTTAATCTTCTTAAGCGTTGGTTGAATGAACACTGCGTCGACGATGTCTGATGTCCAATTCCCTTTTGAGATGTTCATTACCTGCTTCTCTTTTATTAAGGCCGATTCCATCATTTGACTCTTGTACCGGCAGTTGCTGCTATAAATTACACGTGACATATTCCAGTTTATTCTATGGTTATGTTCATTTATATGATTGAAAATAGCCGAGTTCTGTTGTCCATACCTAACTGACCGTTTGTGTTGTATTAATCTCTGGGGAAGTGATTTACCTGTAAATCCGATGTAAGATTGGTCACAGTCCTGGCATGGGATCTCATATACCCCAGAGTCTTTGGGCGATGTCTTTTGTTGGACGTTAATCAGGGATTTGGCTAAGGTATTTGGGTAGGTAAATGCAAAAGGGTGTTGGATTTCCCCAAGGGTGTAGTTACTCTCTCAATCGTCTCCAGGTGGGGAATTTTTATTTTATTGTTGGGTGTGTCTCTGGTCTTGTCTTTAGGGGGTCGGTAGAAAATTACGTTTGCTTTTTGAATTGCTTTCTCAATTATATGGTCAGGATACTTTAAAGATGAAAGTTGCTTGCGAATTAGTTCAAATGCAATAAAACCCAAAAACATGCTGTGGATGAGATACGTGGATGACATACTAACATTTTGGGATAATAAGTGGGGTAATTTTAATGAATTCCTCTCAAAATTAAACGCATTAGTGCTCAGCATCAAATTTAAAGTTGAATGGGAAACAGACAACAAAATTCCTTTTCTTGATGTTTTAATAATCAGAGGACACGACAGAATACAAATTTACCATATACAGAAACCAACGTTCTCACTTTCATATATTCACTACTTTAGCTATCATGACAATACTATCAAGATAGGTCTAGCCAGCAACCTATTCCTAAGAGCCTTACGAATTTGTTCCCCAGATTTCCTGGAAAAAGAATTTGAACTAATTCGCAAGCAACTTTCATCTTTAAAGTATCCTGACCCATATAATTGAGAAAGCAATTCAAAAGCAAACGTAATTTTCTACCGACCCCCTAAAGACAAGACCAGAGACACACCCAACAATAAAATAAAAATTCCCCACCTGGAGACGATTAAGAGAGTACCCTCACACCCGTTGGGGAAATCCAAGCCCTTTTGCATTTTACCTACCCAAATACCTTAGCCAAATCCCTGATTAACGTCCAACAAAAGACATCGCCCAAAGACTCTGGGGTATATGAGATCCCATGCCAGGACTGTGACCAATCTTACATCGGATTTACAGGTAAATCACTTCCCCAGAGATTAATACAACACAAACGGTCAGTTAGGTATGGACAACAGAACTCGGCTATTTTCAATCATATAAATGAACATAACCATAGAATAAACTGGAATATGTCACGTGTAATTTATAGCAGCAACTGCCGGTACAAGAGTCAAATGATGGAATCGGCCCTTAATAAAAGAGAAGCAGGTAATGAACATCTCAAAAGGGAATTGGACATCAGACATCGTCGACGCAGTGTTCATTCAACCAACGCTTAAGAAGATTAAAGGAAGATTATCAGCGGGGGTGACCTAAATTGGCTTACTTGTGGACGAATCTCTTGGTATAAATACCACCTTTTCTGTAAACTTTTCTCATCATATACCTGAAGAGAGAGACAGCAGTCTCTGAAATATAGTACTTTTCTCTCTACATTTTGGTGTTTTTATGGGCTCCTTTTATTAGATATATATATATATATATATATGTGTGTGTGTGTGTGTGTGTGTGCGTGTGTGTGTGTGTGTGGGTGTGTGTGTGTGTGTGTGTATCTATATTTGGATTCATTTTTGCGGAATTTGGAATTTTCCACTTTTGTGCACATTTACTGGACTTGTTAAACAGAAAAGACATCATAGCTGGGACTGGGTTTATATCCGAAGCTAAATAGTGGGAACTGTGGTGGGGCCATCAACTGCCCGATAATGTTCGGACCTGAGAGATATCAGGCGGAACTGTTCTGCAGGACTGGACCACGGATTCCAGGGGGGGCTGGTTCTGGGGAAAGGACTCTCAACATTTTATCCGGTTTGCCCATAATGTGATCAGGGTGACTTACACTTGGGCCACGCTCTAATCATGTTGTGCCATCCCCTGTGAGGTAGGGTAGGGACGCAGACATTTGGGAGTCGCTTTCTCACTTGTGCATTGGTGGAAGAATAAACTCCATGAAAGGCTGGTGATATTTTTTCAAGGTTTTCATGTTTATTTATTTTTTCCCTTACTTTCATCTTTATGATAAATACAAATAAAGATTCAAGTAGCCCTGGGCCCTTTGATGGTAGCGAATCGGCACAGTTGATGACTGCTGGAACTTCCACTGACAAGCTTCGTCTGGAACAATCAGTCAAACCTTCCAGTGTAATTACACTGAAACCCTTTGCCCAGTACTGAGTAAAGGGAAATTGAGCAGAAATATAGTATCTGAAATAGGACCGGGATGATTTGAAAACTCTTATGAGGAATATTTGACTTTTAATCTGGAAGAATCTAGTTGCGATATTTTAATGTATATTGAGATATTGTCAAGTGTTGTGGCCGAGAGCCTAAGATTTCTTCTGAGGGTCGAGGGAAGCTGGCGGTGGAATCTCCCTCGGCAAAAGGAAGTGACAAACTAAAACATTATCACACCTTGGAGGAGTTAAAGTAGAATGTGCAGTAAATGCTTTTTGGAATTACTCCAAGGGGATGATATGTGCACCCCAACTGATGACGTCCTCGGAATAAAAGCTCATAAAAGAATTAAAAGATCAAGGCATAATAAGAATTGAGAGAATGAAGAAGAAGATAAATGGAGCCCTTGTTCCACTTCCCAGTTTGATTATTACATTCAATTCTACTCGATTGCCTGATATAGTGAAAGCAGCCTGGCTCCATTTCAAGGTTAAACAATATATCCCAAGACCGAGGAGATGTTTTCATTGCCAAGAATTCGGACATATGTTGGGGTCCTGTGGACAGAAACTACAAGGCAAGCCTGCTACTTGTGTCAAATGCAGTGAACCAGAGCATGGCATATGTAACAAACAAGCGAGATGTATACATTGTGGAGACAATCATCCATCATCTTCACTTACTTGTGATGTATACATCATGGAAAAAGAAATCCAAACATTAAGGATAACCGAACGTATCACGTTTAGAGAGGCAAAAAAAAGAGAGAGTATTGAATCAGTACTTTAGACCAGGAATATCCTTTTCAGGTGTTGCTACCAACCGAAGAAGAAATGTAAATGTTACCAAGGATAATGTAAACAGAAAACCAGGATAATCTAAATAGAAAACCAAGGATAATGTAAATAGAAAACTGGTACTCGTGCCTCTTTGGAGGCGGCGCCAGGGATTGCTGGCGTTCCTGCCTCTTCGGAGGCTGCGCCAGTGGTTTCTGGCACTTCTTCTATGGAAGCAGAGCCAGTGATTTCTGGTACTCCTGCCTCTCAGGAGGCTTTGCCGGGTGTACCTGGCACTCCCGCCTCTCTAGAAGCTGCACCAGCTGTAAATGGTGCCTCTGATGCTTTGGAAGATGCGCCAATGTCCGATCCCCACACCCCTCCTCAGGTAGCGCCAGCTTTGTCTGGTGTTCCTGAGACTGATAACCCTCTGAAAAGGAAAGCAGCCATAAACAATCGGTCTCCTTCCAGAAATAAGGAGCAAGGCAGTAAGCTGAAAGCTCTTTAAAAAGGCTCCAATTTAACTGCCTCTAAAGGGAAGTAGAATTCATGAATTTTCTTCCAGTGGAACTGACTGTCAGGGATTAAGAGCTAAATGGGAAGAATTAAGGCTGCTCATATCAGATGTGTCTCCTGGTTGTATAGCTCCGCAGGAGACAATGATTGGTAATAATATCTGCCCCAGCCCAAGAGCGTATACAGCCTATCACTCCACCTATAACTTAAATATTGGAAACCATGGGGGTGCCGTTTTGTATGTTCGAAATGGCACCCCACAAAATCCCATTAGTATCCAATCAGCATTGCAAGTGATAGGTATGCAGATCCATTCGCCAAGAAAATATACAATATGCTCTCTCTATCTACCACCTGGTGAAATCTTCCCCATCAGTGAATTTAAATCTCTTATTCAACAGTTACCACTTCCTTTTGTTCTTTTGGGAGATATGAATAGCAGAAACCCTCTCTGGGGTGACATCGTCACCAATCAAAGAGGAAGGTGCTTAGGTTCCATCATAGAAGATGAAAATGTGGGGATCCTCAACTCTGGGGAGTCTACGCATTTTCATGTTCAAACAGGCATGTTATCAGCAATTGATTTATCTATATGCAGTAATGACTGCCTCATTGATGTTAATTGGAGAGCTATAAATGACCATTTTCAAAAAGTGGCGAGTGTAGCATCAAATCCTCCATCTTCAAGGCCAAAAATCAGGGAATGGTCGTATCAGGATGACCTTTGAATATGTTGTAGACCTGCACAAGGCGAATCTAACTCATTTCGGGACCAACAACGCTACCTAAATGAAACATTGGTAAAGCTGATTGGGCAACATTCCAGGAGCAAAGCTCAATAGATGACTCTGCTGATGACTTTCCCTGACCTTTTTAATACAATAACGTTCTCTCTGGTCTTCAATCTATACCTAAGACTTCGTGCATATTTATCCACCGACCAGTTCCCTGGTGGACTCGTAATCGCCAGGAAACTCATAGAACTATGAGATCTGCCTTCACCAGATACCGCAGACGAA
This sequence comes from Macrobrachium nipponense, assembly GCF_015104395.2. Classification (NCBI taxonomy): domain Eukaryota; kingdom Metazoa; phylum Arthropoda; class Malacostraca; order Decapoda; family Palaemonidae; genus Macrobrachium; species Macrobrachium nipponense. Next base: position 31,403,853 of record NC_061107.1, on the reverse strand, counting down.
AATGTGAGTATTACCGTGTTGAATTTCGAAAAGCAAGAGCTTATTTTCGCATCGAAATAAAAAAAACCACAAAAAGAATCTTGGACGATCTTCATATCTTCACTAAATTCGAAAACTCCTCTGACTCTAGTTTGGGAGAGAGTTAGAAAAATAGCAGACAAGTTTACTCCTCATTAACCTCCAGTTATAAAGATCAATGGTTGTGAGGAAGCTGAACCGCGCTTAGTGGCAAATGAGTTTGCTAATCATTTTGCTCATGTTGCGAAGAAAGATGATAATAGACCCTGTTCAGCTCAAAGACGGATAATGGAACAGGTCGAAATTGATTTTAATACATTAAGACATGAGAAATACAATGTTCCTTCTACTATGAGAGCATTTGTATCGACCTCGAATAAATATAATGAATCAGCTCTTGGACTGGATGATATAACATATTCAATGAGTAAGCATACCCCTGATTTTCGAAAAGCAGTTAACTGTAAGAGAGCAATTTAACATAAATCAACGGCGAAGCAAAAATATAAGTTATAAAAATTATTTTAATTTACAATTAAAATGAAAAAATTATGACAATTAACAATGAGAGTAATGACTGGCGAAGAGGATGATCCTGGTCGAGTTTCAAACCTTGGAAAAACTTAAGCGTGGACGTTCTCTCTCTCTCTCTCTGTCAGAGAACCTGCATTCGGTCCGTACTATTGCCCCTTATTTTCCGAAACATCAGAAGGATCTGTAACCCATGACACGAAACATATTACTTGAAATGCAAGGGGCTACAAACATAAATGTGTGCATATATGTATGCTTAGTCTTGAAACAAGCCTTGAACGGTAAGTAAACTATAAGGAAATATAAAACCTCATATCAATAAAGGTAACATCAAATTTACTCCTTAAATTATCATTAACTTTCGAAAAACCTGACTGAAGTAAATTTAACTAATGACTGTATCAATGATAAAAGTTAAAACGTAATATAAGACCCTTCCGACTTTATTATATATATATATATATATATATATATATATATATATATATATATATATATATATATATATGTGTGTGTGTGTGTGTGTGTGTGTGTGTGTTAAGAACCCTTTATTCCCTAAACTACACAAACTGGGAACTCTTACCTGTTGCCAACGGTGCCCTGTCTGTAAGATGTCACGAGGCTTATTAAGACTGCGTAAATATAAAAAAAATATCATTTATTTCCCAAAGCAATTGGTTATAACAAAGAACAAAATGATTAACAAGTCATAATGGCATAAATACCCAAATCTGCCCATAAAGAAAACCAATAAGATAACATTCTACCTTCCGGACTAAGGTTTTATACTCTCAAACCCCAAACAAGTCACATTGTCTAGTATTCGTCAGTTATCAGTTAGAGAATCCCATTCCTAATCAACCATGGAATCGGACCCATCTGTAATAAAGATAAAGTATATAGACACCCCACGTCACTCTTTTCAAAGTATTTTACGTAAAGAGAATATTTCCACACTTCTCTCTCTTTTCCAAAAGGTAACAGATTTTATAAGTTTTTATAGAACGTGTCTTAGCTTTTCGATGGGCGTTTTCTCCCGACACATCGAGCAACCGCTTGTTCTCTCCTTTGCACAAAGAATGCGTCTTCCACAAGTACCCTGAACCAGTAGGCCTGTAATACGCGTACAAACGAATGCACATGCCTCGCAAACGGGGAACGACCTCTGAGACAAGTTGCTTGTTCAGCAAATACCCTTCTCTCCCATGTGAACTTTGCAGTGTACCACCCTTTGTTTCTAGGCGAGTAGAGCTATGTGACTTTATTATTATATAAAACACTTTTAAACATATTATTAGCCATTCCCCCTCTTTCACCTCTTTAGATATATATATATATTATATAATATATATATATATATATATATATATTGATTAATAAGTATATATAATAGATATATATAATATATATATATATATATATATATATCTATATATATATATATATATATATATATATATATATATATATATGGGTTTGGTTGCTATACACTCGATATACTAATAACGGAACTATGTTAAATGTTTACAAGCAAATGCACCGTACATATTGCAAACCTTACCTCAACAAACAGCCAGTCATTTAGGTCATAATAAAGCAGTGACGAAGGTAGTGGTGATGATGGGAGTCTTCTAGAGAGCTCTTGAGCAGTACCTAGGTATGAGATGTTGAAGACGATGACGTTCATCCACGAGAAGTTAAGTCCAGAGCCACGGCTGTCAATCTTGGCTGAAACAAATTTTCTTCCATTCCGGAGAAGGCTGCTTTGGTGCTGTAGCTTAGGCTGAACTCGCCGTACTTCCTTCTTCAGGTCGCTCACGGCCGACAACGGTTTCTAAGCCTAGTGTGAGGTGGCGAACAACCTGGCAAACTTAAAATGGTTCAGGAATGGCTCGTTACTTGCAATTGTCCTAGGAGGTAGTTAGGTATGCAATAAAATGAATTTGCTTTTAATATAAAAAGAATCAAACTATTCCTGACCAAACATTAATTAACATAAAAACCACAACCAAACTCAATACATATATGTCAAAAATCAAATGCGCACTAATGGGCATTTTTCTACACCTGAAAATACCAGACATTTCATATTAAGCCTTATTGGCAGAATTAACCGAGAACATATCTTCCCCAAGCTTTGGGAGAAGTTAAAATTACCGCCATTTGTGAAACCTGGAAAAGATCCATTCAAGACAGAAAATTATCGTCCTATTGCATTGACATCTTGTTTGTGTAAGATCATGGAAGAAATGGTGAACACACGATTGATGTGGTACTTGGAAAGAGGTAAATATCTGTCGCCTGCTCAGTGTGGTTTCCGAAGTATGCACTCCACAACTGACGTATTGGTTCGGATGGAATCTTCTATATGTGAAGCTTTTGTCAACAAGCAGCATCACATCACTGTTTTCTTTGATCTAGAGAAGGCTTATGATACAACATGGAGATATGGCATTTTGAGGGTCCTTCATAAATGTAACCTGAGAAGCAATTTGCCGCTCTTTATTAAGGTTGTTTTAGAAAATAGGTTATTTCAGGTTCAGGTTGGAGCAACAATGTCAGATGTATTCAATCAAGAAGAAGGAGTATAGGCTACCACAAGTCACGCCGCCATTCTTCCTTCTTTTCCTGCTTCTTCTTCTTCTCCTCCTTCTCCTTCCCCTTCTTCTTCTTCTTCTTCTTCTTCTGCTTCTTCTTCTGCTGCTTCTTCTTCTCCTTCCCCTTCTCCTTCTTTTTCTTCTTCTTCTCCTTTTTTTTCTTCTTCTTTTCGTGTCCCCAAAGATGGAAACTTCGACAGTCTTCTCTGGTCTTCGCGACTCTGCTAGCTTCTGTCTAAGTCTGAATGGAAGTATTTTTTGTCTGTCTGTCTGTCAGTTTTAGTAAAGGTCTCTTCTTCTCCAGTTCTGTTGCCAGAAGAATCGAATAAGAGCTGATTTTAAACTATGTAAATTCAAAAGATGTTTACGGGTAAAAAAATGAAGCGTTTGTGAAACAATCTTATGTTCAGAATTAATACTGTGAGGGTCTCGACAGAGAGAGAGAGAGAGAGAGAGAGAGAGAGAGCGAGATCTGCTTCCTCAGTTTGATAGCTAATAAGTCTTAGAGAATTTCATGATTCATATTTCATATCAAGCAGAAAAATACAATTAAAACTTCAAATCATAGATAATATTCTCCATAGTTACAAGATACTGCCAGTGAATGTAAAAGTTATTTGAGTCCCTACAGATATGATTTCATACTTATTTAATATCAGTCTATTCCAAAATCAAATAAATTTTTCAGGTGACGAATTCAGTGCTGTTTTAGTCAGGTTTCCCATTTAATGACATCTTGGAAATATTTGGCAAAACGACTCATAAAAATTTTGCAAAAATATTTTAATTTCATGGTAAAATCTACCATTTTTAAAGGTTTGATTTTTGTTAATAAAGAATTCTATATGATTTAAGGATTGTAAATTGTATATTTATTGACTTCTTGAATATGATTTAGTGTTTTAGTCTAAATTTTCTGTCAAATTTCAAAGATTGCCTGACAGTCTGTTTTACCAAACTACGAAGGGAAAACACCTTTAAGGTTTCGTACTTTTATTAAAAACTCTCCATTACTGATAGCTTTTGATATAATCATATATAGTATTTCAATGGTATTCTTAAATATCATTAAGTATTTATAATGTATACTTCATGTTAGATTTTCCTATAGTTTTGACAATAGTTGTGTGCTGTCACACGTCAGAATTTTAATAGTTGCTGTATGATGATTTTAAAATTGATTAATTTAAGCTTCTTTAGCCAAAAACAAAGCATAATCTTGAGACCAAAGAAAATAAGAATGATTTGACTATATATATCTCATATTAAATAGTTAATATTCGTTGTTATTTTTGTAAAATCGAAGGGTAGATGTTTGTGTCAACAAATAAAGTTGTTTGTGGATCTTTAGTCGTTTTTTTTAGTTACTTAAAGTGCCAATAGGTGGCTATAGCGTCGCAGGGCCCGTGAATTTCCTGAAAACTGCTGCTAAAGTTAATTTGGAACGTTCAGCAAATGCTTTTGCTTGGATTGTACAGCATTTGCTTCACTTCCAATGAATAAAACAAAGCAAATGCTTTTGCTAGTAGCAAATGCTTACAGCTAATACTTAAGTTCAAGCAAATGCTTAGAAATGATCAGCAATTGCTTCATTTCCTATGAATAAAACCTAGCAATTGCTTATGCTTCTAAGCAATAGCTTACAAAAGTTCAAGGCAGCTCATGAGGTGCTTGAAGCTCCAGTGAACCTCACATGATGGCAGATTTTCTTTAAATTTGTTAAAGGAAAACTCATCAAAATTGCTGAATGGTGTTATAATAATTGTTTCTATTGTGTTAAACACACACACACACACTCACACACACACACACACACACACACACACACACACACACACACACACACACATATATATATATATATATATATATATATATATATATATATATATATATTATTAATTGTATAATATGTCTTTATGTATACCTATATAATACATGCATTTATATATATACACTATAGTATGTATGTATATGTATGTATGTATATATATATACACACACTCACCTACACACCACACACACACATATATATATATATATATATATATATATATATATATATATATATATATTCTTTCTTTATCGTTCCCGCCACTGGCCAGCAATGGCTATATTATAAATATATATCTATATAGTGGCATATTATATTATATATAGATATATTATATATATATATATATATATATATATCTATATATATATCTGCACTATACTGTTTATAAATATAAATGTATAATATACATATACACTATACACACACACACACACACACACACACACACACACATATATATATATATATATATATATATATATATATATATATATAGGATATATAACACTTTATTTATGTTAATAAGATACTCTACCTAAGCAGCAGATAAAAGAACTGCAACTGCAACAGTCCTTAACTACTACAACAAGTACCACAAACACGCCTACCATTTCCTATTGCCGATGTGGTAATTGTACAGTAATATTAGAACTTTTGGTATCACATAATTGTCAGCACATCTGCTGTTTTAAAATTATGTATAGTAAGAATTCACATCCACCAGTAGTATGTAACAAAGGCGGGAAAAGCTAACATTAGTTAAAGAATTATTATAATGGTTTTGTTCCATATTTAATTCAAAATAAACTCATTCTGCCTGAAACGACTGGTAATCAAAGCCAAATTAACCAGAAAACTCAAATGAGCTTCTGTGTTAATCCGTATACCGGTTAAGAATGTCTAAAACAAATGAGTACCACGTGGCTGGGTCTCTAAGTAAAAGCTCGGAATCCATTTATCAAAAGGTAGCAAACGCTGATCATTTTTATTCATAAGACTTTAAGCAATTTCTTTTTGCCTAAGCTTCTGCTACCTTTTGCTACTCAAGCTTTTGCTTTTTCTTTCAAGCTTTTGCTTTAAGCAAATGCTTGATTTTTATTCATCAGGCTCAATATTCATTTTAAACTTACAATATATAAGAGTGTGTCCATAAATAATACATATAATATTAACTGCATTCAAATTTTTAATTACATTACCTTTGTTTTTTTAAGGCTCGTTGTTGCTAATAATATGTGAAGTATGTAGGAGGTAGCAAAGGAGGACATCTTTCTAAAGTTTTGGGTGATTTCAGTGTGTAGGCTCAGGCGTACGGACGAATAAGTTAAGTGTCGCAATTATTATTTACTTATTAAATATATTTGTTATGATTTATTAACTCTTTATGTCATTATTATCTTAGAATTTGGATTTTTTATTTTCTGGACTTTCTAAAAGTGTCTTCCCCGAGTTTTCTTCCGTTGCTATAGCAACCATGCACCTTATTACGTCAGTTTGTGTTTACGTGAAAAATTACGTCTCTTCGATGGGAGTTCAGTTCAAAAGTGACAGGTAGCATGTCCTTGTATTTTCTGTAAATTCTTAGTAATTTAAGATATATAGACATTTCTGTGTTTTTAAAGATGCGGAGAGGAGTAATTTCATCCGCCGAAAATAAGACAGAAATGACATGAGGACTAAAAGCGCGAGTTAGTAGGTACTATAGCCTTGCTTAGGTAGGAGGCCACAAAACCATGTCCCAAGATGTCAGCCCAGAGGTTGGTGTCTTGGTCTTATTTAATCAAGTGGGCGACAATTGCAATTTTAAAGAAACCTAAGTACATCATTTGAACATAATAATAATACTGGCAAGAACCATATTACACCAGTGATTAGGGTAAATCACCACGGCAGGCCAAACAGGCCACCTACAATCAACGCTTGCCACCCTCCGAAAAAGTACATTATAACGCGTCCTGACACCGGAGATGGGCATCAGTCGCGACTTGTTGTTGGTGAGAAACGGAGCTAAAGACCTCTACTCTCCTTTCGAAGTAAGTATTTTCTCCAAAGTTAGAAATTAAGGCCAAATTTTAAGATTTAAACAGAGGGTACTGAAAATGGCGTCCACGGCAGTGGAAATCTCACCAAAACGCTTTAGAAATTTTTACTTACAACTAAAAATGTTTCGAAGATTGACGCCATCTCGATGTTTACGGAGACGCTTGTGTCAACAAACTTTCCATTTCCTGTGATAAATCCGCACACCACTTGTACCCACAGACGCTGAGGCACTTTCATCACAACAATCGAAACACGATTTCTCACCAACAAACAAGTTAGGAGTAAACAGCTGTTTTGGTAGAAGATGACGAGAAGCGTGCTCTTAGCTAATTTTTAAATAAGTAGTAAAACATCAATATTTTACATATTTATGATGATTAATTTGAAAATATTCGTTATTGAAAAAGTAACTCGACTCTGACTCAAATTTAAGTAATTATTTTTCTGAATTAGAACGTTCTTTTAAGTTCTGTATTATGACGTCACGACATCTTGACTTTCGTACCTATTGTAAATAATTGCTATACTCAACTGTCTTGCAGAACAGTTTACCAGTTATTCATGCAGATTGTTATCAGCTATACATGTAATTGTTATAATCGTAATGCGCATATATATCTTTATTATTTACTTTTTGGATATATGAAGATGTTTTACTGCTGGATTACCGCCGTAGTGTGACGCAATCGTTTTCGGTCCCTGGGCCTGTCTGTTTTTATAGCTACGTGCTCGGGGCCATTGTTTGCGACGATTCCGTTTTGCCTCTCTCTCTCTCTTGCCTCTTTGATCGTTTGTGTTTAGTGTTTTGTATGTTTGTGGGTCTCTCTCTCTCTCATCCATTGTTTTAGTGTTTTGCACATTTCTCTCTCTCTCTCTCTCGCCTCTTCGATCCTTAATGTTTAGTAGTGTGTATGTTTGTGGGTCTCTCTCTCTCTCATCCATTGTTTTAGTGTTTTGCATCTTTCTCTCTCTCTCTCTCGCCTCTTTGATCCTTAATGTTTAGTGTTTTGTATGTGTGGGTCTCTCTCTCTCTCTCTCTCTCTCTCTCTCATCCAATTGTTTTAGTGTTTTGCATATTTCTCTCTCTCTCTCTCTCTCTCTCCCCTCTCTCATCTCTCTCTCTCTCTCTCTCTCTCTTTGATCCGTTATGTTTAGTGTTTTGTATGTTTGTGGGTCTCTCTCTCTCATCCATTGTTTTACTGTTTTGCATATTTCTCGCTCTCTCTTGCCTCTTTGATCCTTAATATTTAGTGTTTTGTATGTTTATGGGTCTCTCTCTCTCTCTCTCATCATGTTTTATTGTTTTTGCATATTTTCCCTGCATCCTCCCTCTCTCTCTCTCTCTCTCTCTCCCCTCTCTCTCTCTCTCTCTCTCTCTCTCTCTCGCCTCTTTGATCCTTTATGTTTAGTGTTTTGTATGTTTGTGGGTCTCTTTCTCTCTCTCTCTCATCCTTATTTTAGGTTTTGTTTTGCATATTTCTCTCTCTCTCTCTCTCTATCTCTTCTTTATCCGTTTTAGTTTCATGTCTCGTATATTTGGTTTATGCAAATCCACGCATAATTATGGAACTAAATAACATCTTGAAAATTACATAACATTCCTCCTTTTCAGGTGGTTGATGTGGGCGTCGGAGTAAGCGTCGGCTGCGGCCATTTTGTTGGCAGATCCGAAAAGTAAGTTGCCATACCGCTATATATTCTTGTTCTCTATAGAAATTGCGATATTATCGTAAAATTTAATGCATAAATATCATTTCTTATAGTAGTTACAGCCATTTTTATAAGTAATTTTCATGGTGAAAATAACCGATATAAAAGTGACCTCTAGATTTGGCCCCTGATATAACAGCTAATATCATCTTATGTATATATGCAGTGGAACGAAATTGCGACGCTAATTATATAATTCCCGTGCAGCAAGATGCGCTTACGAAGAGATACAAAGTTACATTGACGCCTCTTCCTCAATACTTCCATATGTACTATTCAAATACATTTCGAAATTTCTTGAAAGATTATAGCAGTTATATTTTGCATTCAAATATTAAGCAACAGAAAAATGAGAACATATTATAGTGTATATATATATAGATATATATATATATATATATATATATATATATCTATATATATATATATTATATATAATATATATTATATTATATATTATATATATTATATACACTATATATGGTTCTCATTTTGTCTGTTGCATAATATTTGAATGCAAAATATAACTGCTATAATCTTTCAAGAAATTTCGAAATGTATTTGATAGTACATATGGAAGTATTGAGGAAGAGGCGTCAATGTAACTTTGTATCTCTTCGTAAGCGCATCTTGCTGCACGGGAATTATATAATTAGCGTCGCAATTTCGTTCCACTGCATATATACATAAGATGATAATAGCTGTTATATCAGGGGCCAAATCTACAGGTCATTTTTAAATCTGTTATTTTCCCCATGAAAATTACTTATAAAAATGGCTGTAACTACTATAAGAAATGATATTTATGCATGAAATTTTACAATATATATATATATATATATAATATATATATTATATATATATATATATATATATATATGCATGAAATTTTACGAGAATATATATATATATATATATAAAAACAAGCATCGTATTTTATATATTTCTTGAACAAGTTATTCGCGCACACACACACACACACACATATATGTATATATATATATATTTATATATATATCATATATATATATATAGATATATATATATATATATATATAATCTTCATTCAGTAAAGAAATGCAAGCCCTGATACTTGTTTTGGAAGTTACTAGTTTATATCAACATATGCTCTTTGGAAAATATGCTTAGGACGCCCACGCTTAGAAAAAATTTGTGGCTTGGTTAAATGTTACACAAAAAGACTGTTTGTGGGAGAGGTCAAGGTTTACTTGGGCAAATGTGTAAACAAAAATGAGTGATGGGAGCGCTTACAGATTTCCGCTCTAACCACGGTTATCGGTTATCGGTTATCGCGTGAGAGGGACCGGCGAGCCATTCTGGGATTCGTTCCTTACTGTACACCTAATGAATGTGGCGAAAATTACTAAGTACTGCTAAAATATCAATGTATGGATGCCTTGATAATGATTATACTCACCTGTAAATCTTGCTAGATCAGAAATTATTTTCCGCACCAAATTGAAAGATTAATAGTTCCGATATTAACTGTCACTGACCACTACTATTATTCAATTTCTGAAAATTATCGCTAACAATCGTACAGCGATCTTATTTTACTGCTTCGATGTGTATTAGCAAAATTATTGATCTTGTTCATATTTTCGCTTTTTTGCCTGCAACTTATGTCGCCAACACCTACGCTTTTTTAAATCTTCTTCGGAATCTGAAATATCCTGTTCTGATTCATTATCGGCAAAATATCGTTCTGGATGTTCTATACCATATTCTTCTAAAATTACGCCGGAAGATGACGCTGCCGCGTATCTCTCGCTAGGATCAGAGTCTGTATCATGATCACTAATAATACCGTTAGGATTTTGACTGTCTAGTATTATTTCACTATCATCATCATCATCGGAAGACACTCCTCTGTTTTGGTTTTCACAGACATTTACACGCTTCACTTGAATCTTCAACAATAGAATAATCATCAAATAAATCAGACGAATAAACATCTTCATGATTTCTGTAATCAGTATTAATTTGCTCACAATAATAATAATCATAGTCAGATACTATCGGATTTTCTATGTCTTCACACAATGCCTCGTCTGAGTCTGTGTTTGTCTGACAAAAACTTAGATCACGATTGTAGAAGTCACTTTCACAGATATTTTCATCAGAAGATTCACGATTTCCGGTAGTTTCAAAAAATGTCTCGTCCGAATCTGTGAATCTTTGACCATTAGGTAAATTAGGGTCATACGAAGAGCTACTTTCACTGTTACTTTCATCGGGAGAGTCACGATTTTTGGTGGGTTCATAAAATGTCTCGTCTGAATCTGTGAATCTTTGACCATTAGGTAAATTAGGGTCATACGAGGAGCTACTTTCACTGTTACTTTCCTCTGGAGAATCACGATTTTCTGTATTTTCCTGCGTATCAGACATATCATCTGATTCGGACACTCTTATTTTTTGTTTTAAGTAAGAACACTCGCATTCATTCTCAGAGTCGGTAAAACGTTGGCCATTGAACCAACAAGAACAACAGTCATTATTTGGATTATTTTCGTCTGATGCACTGGACGTTGTCATGATTAGTATATTGAGCGAAATCCAAGAGCGAACGGAGATAAGTTCTGTTGTTTGCTAACTTACAAAGGCCCAAACACCAGATTGTTAATGATTAAGAAGCAATTGCAATTCACTTGCATAATCGGAATTTTATTAATGTTTGGTGACTATAGTATTCATAGTTTTTCTCCCAGACTGCGCAGCCTCTCTCTCTCTCTCTCTCTCTCTCTCTTCCTCTCTCTCTGCTCTCTCTCTCTCTCTCTCTCTCTCTCTCTCTCTCTCTCTCTCTCTCTCTCCGTAATTAAAACCCTTGACCGCCGAAGCGGTAAATAAAAAAATATTTCCCGTGTGCCGGAGGTGTTTCAGAGTGAGCGCGGAAGCGGAAAAAATATTTTTTTCAAAAAATCACAGCGCGCTTAGTTTTCAAGATTAAGAGTTCATTTTTGGCTCCTTTTTTTTTTCATTGGCTGAAGTTTAGTATGCAACCATCAAAATGAAAAAAATTATCATTATAATATATAAATAATGCGATATATCTAATGTCTTATCGCTTGGCGATAGACTTTTGTTCTTTCCTTACGACTGTCATTCGTAAGTAATTTTTGGTTCCTCTCATCTCCCTTGGATATCTTAGTAGAGAGGTTCTTCCTTGACTAGAGGAGATGATTCAAACAGGTAAGTTGACAAGATAACAACTTTATTCTGTAACTCCATACTAGGAGATGCAGCTCGGTCGGACGACCGATATGTTTGATTGTTGGCGTGGAACTGCCATTCTAAAGCATCGCGTCGATAGCGGAACATTAGCTATCTCAGCAATTCATATAAAAACACATACGTAGTTCGCCGGCTCGGAAGTTACAAGTTTCCGGCGTAGGTTAACAGGTCAACCGCTTCCCATGGAAGTTGTTGTGCAAAGTTATCATAACATAAAAATGTTGACAAAGCTTAGAGCTAGATCAGGCTACTGCAGACAGCGCATAGCGTAATCTAGGTCTGCTTTGGTCACGTAGAACCCTCCTAATGCCATGACCCCAGGTCATTGGTTTATATTTACAGATCTTGTAAATTATATAATAATGTAATTATTACATATATGATAGCGCAAAAACAAAAATCTTATATAATTGTATTCAAATCGCGCTGTGCACAAAACGGTTAAAGGTAACAAGTTACTTTTTTTTCGCTGTAATGTACACTAAATTGCGATTATTTTGGTATATAACACATTATAAAACGATAAAAGCACACAGAGAAATATTATCACAAAATAATGCATGAATTCGTAACGCGCGGACGTAAACAAATATTTTTTCAAAAATCACCATAAAATCTAAATATTGCCTAGAGACTTCCAATTTCTTTCAAAAATGAAAGACAAATGATTGAATATTACTATACTGTAAGAGTATTAGCTTACAAATGCAGTTTTCGACCATATCTGACGAGTTAAAGTTGACCGAATGTCGATTTTTTATATATATATTTATATGCAATTATTTCGGAAATAAGAAAAGCTACAACCTTCAAATATTTTTCGTTTTATTCAACATGAAATTGCGCACATTTTCATATATAAAACTCTATGAAATGCCTAATATGAAACGGGAGCAAATATTCCGAGAATGGAACGTACGCATTTCGGACATTTGTGGCGTATCCACGCGCGGAGGGAAGGAAAGTTTTTTTTTTTTAAATTCACCATAAATCTAAATATTGTGCTAGGGACTTCGAATTTGTTTCAAGATGAAGATAAATGACTGAATATTACTAGACTGTAAGAGTTTTAGCTTACAATTGCGTTTTTTTCGACCATTTCGGTAGAGTCAAAGTTGACCGAACGTGGTTTTTTGTCTATTTATCGTGATTTATATGCAAATATTTCAAAAATGAGAAAAGCTACAATCTTCAATTATTTTTTGTTGTATTCTGCATGGAATTGCGCACATTTTCATATATAAAACTTTATGTAACAGCAAATTTTAAAATGGTGCAAACATTACCACAATCGCACGTATGATTTTTTCGGAAGAGTTACCGCGCGGACGTAAAGAATATGATTTTTTTCATAAATTCACCATAAATCGAAATATTGTGCTAGAGACTTCCAATTAGTTGCAAAATTAAGGTAAATGCTTGAGCATTACTAGAATATAAGCGTTTTGGCTTACAATTGCCTTTTTCGACCATTCGGTAGAGTCAAATTTGACCGAAGGTTGAAATTTTGGCAATTATCGTTATTTATATGAAAATATCTCAAAACTGATAAAAGCTACAATCATGAGTATTTTATTGTTGTATTCTACATAAAAATGCGCACATTTTCATATATAATACTTCATGTAACGGCTAATTTACAATGGTACAAAAATTATGTCAAAGTGACGAAATAATTTCCGAGATGTGTCACAGATACTTTTTAGTGCGGCAAGAAAGAAATTCGCGCCTGCGTAACGATTGTAAACAAAACAACACCTTGATCCGTGAAATCCCAGCATCCCCCAAGGCGCGTGATTCAAAAGTTTTAGGCTGGTAGGCCTATAAGTATTTTTTTGCGAATTTTAAAAAAAACTTTTGTAAGTCGATGTAAAATACGTCCAGTCGGCACACGGGAGACAAAAAATGTCGACGTAAAATACGTCCAGTCGGCGTAAGAGGGCTAAAGGTATACATTTGGTATCTGAACTTTCAAGATAGGCAGTTATAAGTATTTTTAGTAGTGGTTTTAACTATTCGCGGGTTTTGACTATTCACGCGGGTGTCTGGTACACATCCCCCGCGAATACGGGGGGAACACTGTATGCACAAAAATGAAAATAAAATCATTATTTATATTTCTCTGATGATTGTACTTTTTTAACAGGTCCTTCTTTTCTAGCACCTGTCTATAAAATTCTTTACGGTTAAAATTCAGTTTCCATGTGCATTGTTTCACAGTTTCTACAGAAACCAGATCAAACTTGTTTCGTTCATAAGTCCACTGGATATTCATGATTGAGAATATACTGGCACAATAATAAAATCTCTGCATATTATTCTTTAAATTCCCTCTGCTGAAGGAGAGAACGTCTTCTTTCATTGCAGAGCATGGGCTTCCATTCATCAGGTTTTTTATCTCCATGTTTACCAAGGAGTTTTTAAAATGTTGACGAGTATCAAAAAATGCATGTTGGCGTCACTTTTTATACCTTTGTTTTTTTAACACTAGACAAGAAGATTGTACTTGTTCCCATGAAGAAAAAGTATCTCATAACATCCATGAAAAGTGATCAACACTTTCCAAAGATGAAACCCATTTCTGAAGATATTCTTGGCAAGTGACGTACCAAATAGTTATCCACTTACAGTAGGAATTATTATGATAAACTAAAACCGGGACACTAAAACCGGGACAATAAGTGTGTCCCAAAAGGGTCATTGTGGGACAGGGGACAAAATGATCAAATCCGGGACATGTCCCAAAAAATGGGACGTCTGGCAACTTTAGGCCTAACTAATATTGAAAGTGTGTAGGAAATTTGAAATTGTATGTATGTGTTAAATGATTGGGTTGTATCATAAGAGCAGTCATAGACTGGACAAAGCAATTGCCTAATGACCATATTTTCCTCTCTACGTTGTAGGTTTGGTATCATGGCAGAACGTACAGGGATTAACTTGCCTCAAGGTTCTGAAGGCTTGCAGGTCGATGAGGGTGACTCTAATATTGTAAGAGAATCAGACGTGCGCGTTCCACAGAAGCTGTCAGGAGAAGAATGGAGAGAAAGACTCACAAAGGCTTTGGCAGATGTGGAATCAGGGATGTCAGTGCGTCAGGCTGCTAAAATTCATTCAGTAGCCCGTAGCACTGTAGCAAAGTATGCGCACAGTGTGCCTGATTCTAGCGTAATAAAGAATGCGCCATGGCTGCCTGCTGATGTAGAAAGGGATATAGCAGAGTGGTGCATCGTGATGGCTAGGGCTGGCTATCCTCAGACCAAACAGAGTCTGCCATTGGTAGTCCAGCATATTCTTAATCAAAAGAAGAAGAAAGTTTTCAAAAATAAAAATCTACCGAATTATGGATGGACGAACAGATTCCTGAACCGACACCCTGAGTTGTCCAACCGGATACCAGAAAATCTTGGTCACTTGAGGGCTTCCATAACTCCAGATATAATCGCCAAGTTTTTTAGAAACTTGGAAGACTTCTTAGAGGCTGAGGGCCTAGATGTAAATGATTTTTTAAGCCTAGATAATTCATCGCGAGTTTTCAACTGCGATGAAACTGGTGTTGTCATCAGTGCACATGACAGGGCTTCCAAAGTTTTGGTTAAAAAGGGTATTCGGTCTGCTTATAAAGTGACAGGAGAGGGCAAGCTCATGATGACTTGTTCTGTGCTGTGCATCAGCCGATGGAAGTCTCATGAGGCCCTTTATAGTTAATAAAGGGAAAACTCCAACAATTTATGCGAAGCACCAAGATTTAGAAGCAGATTCTTACAGTGTAAGATGCTCTGATATGGGTTGGATGATGGCAGAACTTTTTCATGACTGGTTAGGTAACATTTTTGAACAGGAACTTATAAAAAAGAACACTACAAGACCTGTTATCTTATTTCTGGATGGTCATACAAGCCACATGAATTTGGAAACACTAAGATTTGCCCATGAGAAGGGAATCCTTATGAACTACCTTCCTCCCCACTCCTCCCATATAATGCAACCACTTGATGTCGCTGTATTCAAGCCGCTCAAGACAAGTTATAGAAAGGCCTACAATGAAATTTGGGGGGAATTGTCAGGCAGGGACATGGCTAAAAAGCACTTCCCACATGTATTAATGAAGGCCATCAAAGAATGTAATATTGCTGAAAATATAAAAAGTGGATTCCGGACAACAGGTTTGGTCCCTTTTAACCCCAATGCTGTCAGTCCCTCCAGGTATGTTACAGCAGGAGAACAACCTGCTTCTCCAGTCCAACTCCAGGAGACCTCTACTATTACTACATCAGCAGCAGGAGCTGCATCTCCCGAGGAAATTTATAATTCTGGTTTTATGGAGGGACAAAGATTAACCCTAAACCGTATAGAGGCTTGTGTCCCACAGGACCAAATTGCCTTTTTCCAAACTAGGAAGACTCCTATGGGTTGGATTAATGCCCCAGACTTAAGTTATATGATGTTTAGGGAACTTCAGATCACTGTGCCATGTACCGTGAATCCATATGCTGGACAAACCCAGCCTGTGGCAGTTGCCAAGGAGATGGAGCCTTTCCCACAAGCAATCCCCTCTACAAGTGGGCTTCAGTACCAACCTAGAAGTAGTAGTAGTGACATCTCTTCACCTGGCCCATCTGGGATTGCTACTTCAACACCTCCAGGAGTTGCTGAACGTATGTCTGACACAGTACGGAGAGAAATTTTAGCCACTCCACCGGAATTTTTCCAGGAATCTCCGTGGAAGGCATACTTTAAGTTTCCACAACTTACCACCAAAGAAAAACAAAAAGCTCCAGCAATACCAAAGGCAGCCAATAGTGAAGACTACATCAGATATTTAGAGATTAAAGAAAGGAAAAAAAGGCTTACCGAAGAGAAAAAGGAGCAGCGTAAGAAGGAAAGGGAGGCAAAAATGCTTGAAAAAAAAGAGGAAGCAAAGGAAAAGGTAAAGGCAAGAGCACTGCCAAAAAGCCAAGGCTAGATGAAGATAATAGTGAGAGTGATTTGAGTGGTTTGGAGGAATTGAAGGAAGTGATGATAGTGAGAGTGAAGTGAATAAATGTGGAACCTGCAAAGGGAAGGATGGGGCAAATTCTCTTTGGGTGGGATGCCAGACTTGTGAAAGGTGGTTCCACAAAAGATGCGTTGGCATCTCACTCAAGTTGACAAAACAGGAAATAGAAAAACTAGATTTTATTTGCAGTCATTGTATGGATTCGTAGATTGTTTAAAAATTGAGCATATAAGATATTTTTATTTAGTAGTATATAATTTACATTTGTTTTTGAATACATGATGTGATATAGTATTTAGTTGCAACAAAAGTACAAATAAGTAATTCAGGAATTTTGTAGCTTTAAGAACTTAATAACTGTGATTTTCTAGTAAAGTTGGTTTAATATTTATATTAATTAATGGTGATATATTTTGTATCTTAGGAAGCATATCAGATATTATTATTTAGTAGTATATAATTTATATTTGTTTTTGAATACATGATGTGATATAGTATTTAGTTGCAACAAAAGTACAAATAAGTAATTCAGGAATTTTGTAGCTTTAAGAACTTAATAACTGTGATTTTTTAGTAAAGTTGGTTTAATATTTATATTAATTAATGGTGATATATTTTGTATCTTATTAAGCATATCAAATATTTTTATTATATAATTCATATTTCCTTTGATAGTATATAATTTATATTTTCTGTTATAGATGTAGTAAAATATCATTGTAATATTAAGTAATTACTGTAAATTATTGTAAAATTAACTAATTTTTTATAATAATTTTTTATTTTATATTTCCTTACTGTGATTCTGTAGTCAAGTTTGTATATTATATTCAGTAATTATTTGTGATATTATTAAGCAAATCAAATATTCTTGTTTAGTACTATAATATACTCAATATTAAAATGATATTTTACTATATCTATCACAGAAAATATAAAGTAATAACTGATGGTAAATGTTTATGATTGATTTTGTAATTTTTTGTAAAATTAATTATTATTTTATATTAATTTTCAATTACATATTTCATTCTTTATCAACGGAATATTAACTAATTTCTTATATTGTTTTTTCATACATTTAGTTATTTATCATGGTAACATTAAAAATAATATTTCTATATTAATTAGGTATATATTATATATATATATATTATGAGAATTTAATTTTTTTTCATAATGATATGGTGCTAAAATTATAATATAAAATTTCATCCTGCATTTTATTTCACATGGAATTCACTGTGGCCAATCGGTATGTGTTTACCCTCCAAACTAGACTATAAACAAAACGTTGAAATTGGTGAAATTAGGCTATGTATTGGAAGTATATATATACATAAATACAAAGCAATTTATCATTATTGCATTACTATGAACTCTAGAATTCATGGAAACAGTTTATAATAATGGAACGGCATATGTGTGAAGCCTCCACTAATGTGGCAACGATGATTTTGCCGTTCTTAGCATGCAAACATTAAAGGTTACATTTATTTCTGGCATACGATTATTAAAGAAATTCAAAATACTAATATAGACTGAAATCAATGAAAAGTGCTAGCAAAAACAAAAAAGCAAAAAAAAAAAACGTATATAATTCACTTTTCCGTAGTCGTTCCTCTATGCACTTTTCCGTAGTCGTTCCTCTATGGTTTTCGGCAGCCAGATGTACGAAAACGTTAGAAACATTTGATTGTATCTACTTTAGAAATATCTGTAATTTTTCGGGGTAATTTGGTTGCAAAAAAGGGATAATATACATGAATTAAATCAAAATTTTTAAATAAAGTAAATTTAAACTAAATAACGAGTAAAGTAAACAGTTTAGGGAATAAAACTTTGCAGTTTCGTCGTCTGCTGTTCATAACTGTGTTTATGGCGCGCGCTTAGAAACCAGGAACAGCAACGGGTTTAAAGTGCAATGTGGAGTGAACTGAGACCAAAATGTGTATAATAACAATCAAATAAGCACTGTGGAGTTTCAGTTGTGATGGCAGTAAGGATAAAAACCACCGATTACAAGGTAAGAATGAATTCAGTTCAAACCATAACCCCGGGAATAACAAGTTTCATACTTTCAGTAATATAGGCAACAAAATGTTGTTTTATTGTGCTGATTACAACTGCAATCTTGAGTAAGATCAATAAACGTTACATATATACGCTAACATTGTTCAAATGAGTGCTGGGAAGCTGGGGATGGAAGATGGTGGCCGTCACTGATCAGAACCTTCCATGCAAAATGTAGCCGCCATATTGGATTTCAAAACTGCCTTGAAAACATATTTTACAAAGAGCTCACATGCTTATTTTAGTTCGTATGGGGCTTTCATATATCACATTATGTTGACGAAACTTCAATCTTTTAAATGGTGTGCTTAGAGTTGCAATTGTATTCTTGTTTCACCAATTAAATATCGAGTGAATAAGACCCGTCCATCATGATGAGGGTTGGCCTGCCGTGGTGATTTACCCTATGCCAGGTATGTAGGGTAAATAACCGTAGGGTCCAGAGTGGACCATGTTCGGTCAGCGTGTACAATTCCAAAAAAAGTACATTATAACGCGTCCTGACATCGGAGATGGGCATCAGTCGCGACTTCTTGTTGGTGAGAAACGGAGCTAAAGACCTCTACTCTCCTTTCGAAGTAAGTATTTTCTCCAAAGTTAGAAATTAAGGCCAAATTTTAAGATTTAAACAGAGGGTACTGAAAACGGTCTCAAACGTAGTGCAAATCTCACCAAAACGCGTTCAACATTTTTACTTACAACTCGAGGTATTTAGAAGATTGACGGCATCTCGATGTTTACGGAGTCGCACGTGTCGATAAACTAACCATTTCCTGTGATAAATCCGTACACCACTTGTGCCCACAGACGCTGGGGCACTTTTATCACAACAAAACGCGAAAACTTTTCCTTGCCGAGTAAACAACTGTTTTGTAGAAGACGACGACGAAGCGTGCACTTCGATAATTTTTTAAATAAATAGTAAAACATCAATATTTTACATATTTATGATGATTAATTTGAAAATATTCATTATTGAAAAAGTAACTCGATTCTGACTTTCGTACCTATTGTAAATAATTGCTTTACTCAACTTTCTTGCAGAACAGTTTACCAGTTATTCATGCAGATTATCAGCTCTTCATGTAATTGGTATAGTCGTAATGCGCATATAGTATATCTTCATTATTTACTTTTTGGATATATGAAGATGTTTTACTGCCGGATTATCGCCGTAGTGTGACGCAATCGTTTTCGGTCAATGCGCCTCTGTTTTCGCACCATAAGAAATTATGGGGCCGAATTTGCAATGACCAGAAAGTCGTTAAAAGAGGAAAGTTAGCATTGAGAGGCATATGTTTTGATTGAGAAAAATACAAATTTATTCAATAGCTAGCTTGTAAAAAATACTTGATTACAAAAAACTTGATTGACAACTAAGCAGCATACCTACTATGGGTTTCAGAGACAGTGCAAGCACGTTTTTGGGCAATACCTATTTCTGTAACGAACACTCGTATCAGAACGAGATTTTGCTATAGTGCATTACACCCAGTGCCGTAATTTATAAGGGTATCGTGAATCACCAATCGTAAAGAATAACGACACTTGTCCTTGTACCAAGAGACAAAAACTCCATTATGCAGAAATGGATACGAACATGCGTATAAAGCTCCTCCTACCCTCTCCCCCCCCCACCCCCCCCCTCCACCGCCACCCCTTTTCTTCTCGTTCCTTCGCCTTCCTTTCTCTCTCTCTCTCTCTCTCTCTCTCTCTCTCTCTCTCTCTGTTGCCATTCAGTATGTGTTGACCCTCCAAACTGGGTATAAGACTACACACAAAACGTTGAAATTGGTGAAATTAGGCTATGTATTGGAAGTATATATACATAAATATTAAAGCAATTTTATCATTATTGCATTACTATGACAACTAGAATTCATGAAACAGTTTATAATAATGGAACGGCGTATGTGTGAAGCCCCTCCACTAATGTGCAACGATGATTTTGCCATTCTTAGCATGCAAACATTAAAGCATGCAAACATTAAAGGTTACTTTTATTTATTTCTGGCATACGGTTGTTAAAGAAATTCCAAAATACTAATATAGACTGAAATCTATGAAAAGTGCTAGCAAAAACAAAAAAGCAAAAAAAAAAAAAAAAAAATGTATATAGTTCACTTCTCGTAGCGTTCCTCTATGCACTTATCCGTAGTCGTTCCTCTATGGTTTTCGGCAGCCAGATGTACGAAAACGTTAGAAACATTTGATTGTATCTACTTTAGAAATATCTGTAATTTTTCGGGGTGGTAATTTGGTTGCAAAAAAGGGATAATATACATGAATTAAATTAAAATTTTTAAATAAAGTAAATTTAAACTAAATAACGAGTAAAGTAAACAATTTAGGGAATAAAACTTTGCAGTTTCGTCGTCTGCTGTTCGTAACTGTGTTTGTGGCGCGCGCGCTTAGGAACCAGCAACAGCAACGGGTTTAAAGTACAATGTGGAGTGAACAGAGACCAAAATGTGTATAATAACAATCAAATAAGCACTGTGGAGTTTCAGTTGTGATGGCAGTAAGGATAAAAACCACCGATTACAAGGTAAGAATGAATTCAGTTCAAACCATGACCCCGGGAATAAAAAGTTTCATACTTTCAGTAAAATAGGCAACAAAATGTTGTTTTATTGTGCTGCTTACAACTGCAAACTTGAGTAAGATCAATAAACGTTATATACATACGCTAACATTGTTCAAATGATTGCTGGGAAAGATGATTTTCGTCACTGTTCAAAACCGGTACATCCCATGGTAGCCGCCATATTGGATTTCAAAACTGCCTTGAAAAAATATTTTACGAAGAGCGTCACGTGCTTATTTTAGTTCATATGGGGCTTTCATATATCACATTATGTTGACAAAACTTCAATCTTTTGAATGGTATGCTTGGAGTTGTAATTGTATTCTAGTTTCACCATTTAAATATTGAGTGAATAAGACCTGTACACTGTGATAAGGGTTGGTAGTCGCTGGTGTTTTACCCTAATTAGTTAGGCACAGGATATAGGATGGCAGCCGTATCCCGATCGCGGTAGATATTGATACGGCAGTGAATTGCGCATGCGTCAATTTCAGACTTCCTGCCGTACAAATAACATAGTGTGGTGGGGGTACGGCAGATTCTGTCAGTGGTGCCGAATTGCGCTCTTGACTTGCTATAGGTAGGGCATTTTGCTGTTTACATTTACCAGTTTGCTAATCATACTGTATTATATGACCAGTTCCGCTTTTTGAACAGATGTCCCGCTTTTTTTAAAGTTAGCAAAATGTCCCCCACCCCCGCCTTTTGTTTGCTTTTGTGAGATTTGTCCCGCTTTTTTGTGCTACTAAAACAAAACTATCCCAATTTTAATGGAATAGTGCTGAAATTTTGTTTAATTTTGCCATTTCACTGACTGGTAACTTCTATCGTTTTCTCCGTCAGCTGCAATTACTTACGATTAATTTGGCCGTTTACCAGAGGAGCGACTTTGGTAGTTTTCCTTGCCACCATGAATACAGCAGAGCACGATTTCTGTGTATTTCAAATCCTCTTTTAATCTCCTCTTCGGAGTTCTTTTCAGGGCCGATTCGATCGTTCTTGACCTACGTATATACAATTTGGTATTTCTGTAGAAGCATTCTGCATCGTTTGTCCCCGCGAATACGAAAGCCATCAGGAATTGGGGCGTCAAATGTATTTTGCCGTGTTTAGTACGAGCCCCGGGGGTTTAATTACAGTCTTCCTGTATAATTATTGTTTGAAACTGTTAATTACTGTTTGGGTTTAATTGGACAGTTTATGTATAAAGGTATTTCTGTTGTTGTGGGTTATTAAGGAAGAGGTGTAAATGACCGTTTATGACTAGTTGAGTGTGTATATTACTTGTTGTTGATTGTCAATGATTATTTAAGATGTTCTCTTGGAGAGTGGGGAGTATGTGTGGTTAGTTGAAGTCAAGCCCTGTAGGAGATTATTACCTCTCCACCAAAGGATCGTTGTCTGTCTGTATCCATTATATATATATATATCATTTTTTAAGTAAAGAAGAAAAACCAAGTCTGTGTTTCTTTACTGCCACAAGCTATCTAGGCAGTATGGAGAGTAACTTCGACTTGAAACTGATCCCTGAGTATGATGGCAGAAACGCACAATCTGTTATGGAGTGGCTGGAGAAGTTGGAGTTGGTTTGCAAGCTTCGGAAAGTTGATGATGTGGCCAGTGTGATTCCTCTGCGGCTTACAGGTGGTGCCTTTGCAGTGTACTTACAGTTACCCACAGCAGAAGGTAGGAAGGAAGGTTGACAAGGTGAAAGAAGCATTGTTGGCTGCGTTTGCTGTTGATCCCTATGTAGCCTATGAACAGTTTGTCAGTAGGAAGTTGCACAGTGGAGAGGCACCGGATTTCTACTTAGCTGAGCTACGTCAACTTGGATCCCTATTTGGAGGAATTTCTGAGAAAGCTCTTGTATGTGCTTTGTAGCTGGACTTCCAGAGAGAGTTCGTCAGCTGTTGAGAGCCGGGTCTCGCATGGAGGCCCTCGATCTGGAACAGATTTTGGCTCGGGCACGGCCGGTTCTGAAAGATGACCTTCCTTCTGTTTCAGTGGAAACATGTTTTGGCGCCACAGGAAGCTTTGGTTCTGTGCCAGTAGAAACAACAGTTCAGAAATGTCATGTATGCCTTGGGCCAAATCACTTTGCCAGGGACTGTCTTGCTCGCAACCGAGTAAATGGTCGATTTCGGAGATGGGTAAAGTGCTATCGGTGTGGTGGAATGGGGCACATTGCGTCCCAGCTTGTCCGGGAAACGAGCAAGGAGAGGAGGCATCAGCGCCAGCCTCCTCTCCCCAAACCCACTGAGTAAGGTGCTGCCAAGTACTGTTTTGAGTGTAGAGGGTCTTCATGTTGCGTGTTAGTAGACACTGGGTGTTCTCAAAGCATCGCTCATGTCTCATGCTGTAAGGCATGGAACAAGTGCGCAGTTAGCATGATAACTGTGAGTGGGCAAGAATGGGTGTGTGAAGGAATGGGCGTCGTGCACTTGCAGCTCAGTAATGGAGCTACTGCCAGCATTTCTGTATGTGTAACTACTCTAATGCCCCTCGGTTTTAAATTTTCTTCTCGGCATGGATGGTGTGAGGGCTCTAGGAGGAGTCACTGTCGATACCCAGGGTGGTGTACGTTTTGGAATGGAAGACACTCTTTTTTTCTGCAGCTGCTGATGTGAAGGTGGGGGTGGATGAGCGTGATTTTAGTGCAATTTATGATCCTGTGATTAAATGTTGGACAGCTACATGGAAATGGTCTGAGGGCAAGGAGCCTGGCATCCTGGAGAATGGAGTAAAGGCATATTCTGTACCTCAGGAGGCAAAGGACCTGTATGAATCAGAGCTACAAAGAGTGGGTGAATGATGGCTGGCTGCTTCTTTATGATGAGAATAAATATGGACCAGCTAAGGGGCTTATTCCCCTCATGGCTGTTTGTACAGCAAAATAAAAAGAAGGTGCGGCCTGTACTGGACTTCAGAGAACTGAATACGTACATTGATGCATTTACAGCAGACTCGGATGTGTGCTCAGACAAACTACGTGAGTGGCGCAGGCAGGAGTGAATGTATCTGTAGTAGACTTGGCTAAAGCTTACCTGCAAATAAGAATCCATGAGTCTCTGTGGCCATACCAGACTATATTTCAAAGGCCAGAGGTATTGCCTGACTCGACTGGGGTTTGGCTTGAATATTGCTCCGATGGTTAATGAAATCTGTTTTAAACTGTGTTCTTCTTCAGGACCCAATTGTAAGAAAAGGAACATCAGCTTATATTGATGACATCTTGGTGAATGAAGATATTGTAAAGGCCAGCCGTGTAGAGGAGCATCTTAGAAATTTTGGGCTAGTAAGTAAACACACCAAAGACTTGCTGAAGGGGCTCGAGCATTGGGCCTGAGAGTTTGGGGGGGAGCAGAGGAGAGTCTTTTTTGGAAAGGGACAATGACCTGGGTGATGCACCAAGACAATGACTCGGCGAGCAGTGTTCTCATACTGTGGTAGACTGTTAGGCCATTACCTGTTTGTGGATGGCTGCGAGTGGCGGTAGCATTCATCAAGAGAAGAGTCAATAAAGTCACTGAAGGATGGGACGACGTCATTAATGATGATTACATCAAAATGTGTTTGCAGGAACTTCTGGAGAAGGTTAAGAAGGATGACCCTGTGAGAGGACAGTGGAATGTCACCGGTGACAAATTCAAGATCTGGGTGGATGCTAGTTCTCTTGCGCTTGGTGTTGCAGTGGAAGTAAATGGGTTCCATTGTGGAAGATGCCAGCTGGCTGCGGAAAGACGACTCTTGCCACATCAATAGCTGAGCTAGATGCAGTCATTAAAGGATTGAATCTTGCACTGGCTTGGAAGATACAAAAGGTGGAATTAATGACTGACTCATCTACTGTGCATAGATGGATTTCAGATGGACTTTTAGGAAAAAGCAGATTGAAGACTAAGGCCGCAAGTGAAATGCTCATCAGAAGAAGACTAGGAATAGTCTTGTCATTGATAGAAGAGTGTGACCTCCAGCTGTCTATTACACTGTGTCTTCTGCCAATAATAAAGCTGACAGTTTGACACGTGTACCTCAGCGCTGGCTGAGGGACCTTGGTTCATGTCACCAAGATGCAAAACTTGTGTGTGCTTCTGTTGTCCCTACCATTAGTGATGGAATTAAGGAGATCCATCATGCTGCTGGTCACCCGGGTGTGAGAAGAACTCTCTATTTTGTGAAGAAAGTCCCATCCAGGAGTTACCAGGCGGCAAGTACAGGCTGTTGTCAAATGCTGTGAGGCATGCCAGTCAATAGACCTGGCCCCAGTGAAGTGGCAGAAGGGTAGTCTAGGGAAGTGGATAGAGTGTGGCAGAGAGTTGGCATGGATATTACTCACTAGATGGACGGCCGTATCTTACTCTCATTGATTGTGGACCATCTCGATTTGCCATCTGGCGTCGCTCCATTTTCAGACTAGTGAGAGCATCATCGGGCAACTTGAGACAGTGTTTCTATGAACAAGGAGCGACGGAGGAACTGTTAACTGACAATGACCCTGCTTTTCGCAGCAAACTATTTGCTGACTTTGCAAAAAAGTGGTGCGTGCATCTTAATTTTAGATGTGCTTATGTTCATCAGGAAATGGTATAGCTGAGAGATGCCATCGAACTGTTAAAGTCGTTGCTGCAAGGAAAAGGCTGCAGCATTGCAGAGGCTGTATATCTGTATAATTTGATGCCTCGTGATGACTGCGACTCAACGACTGCCCCTGTCAGTATGCTGTATTCTTACCCTGTGAGGGTCCGAGGAGTGGATCCATGCTCAATGAACAAAGTGGCAGTGAGTGGCCCCTACAAAGCAGGTGATGAGGTGTGGGTAAAACCATCCAACATGCGATGCAATATGCAATTTGAAAGAGGCAAGGTTACGAGAGTTTTGTCGAACAAGCTGTTGAAGTCAATGGAGTTCCACGCCATGTTAGAGATCTTCATTCGTGTTCTTCACAAGGATTGATATTGAGTGAGAAAACTACTGATGCTGAGGATGAGGAGCTTCTTATACAGCTTCCTGTTCATGAAGGATGAGGGGGAAGAGGAAGATTCAGGCACTGTTGCTGAGTGCAACGCAATTCCAAGACTTTCAACAAGAGTTAGAAGAGCTAGAGTTTGTAATATATGTGAAACTGTTAATTACTGTTTGGGTTTAATTGGACAGTTTATGTATAAAGGTATTTCTGTTGTTGTGGGTTATTAAGGAAGAGGTATAAATGACCGTTTATGACTAGTTGAGTTTGTATATTACTTGTTGTTGATTGTCAATGATTATTTAAGATGTTCTCTTGGAGAGTGGGGAGTATGTGTGGTTAGTTGAAGTCAAGCCCTGTAGGAGATTATTACCTCTCCACCAAAGGATCGTTGTGTGTCTGTATCCATTATATATATATCATTTTTTAAGTAAAGAAGAAAAACCAAGTCTGTGTTTCTTTACTGCCACACTTCCGAATAAATATTACTTAAAATTCATTTTCAGGAGGTAAAAGTGCATAGAAAAACCGCAACTGCCATAGTCTAGGCCACCGAGGAATAGTAATATAGATCTACCTACAATTTTTGAAAGGTTGAGTCTTCATAGATGTCTATGGCTTCTTTCAGCTCGTTAGAGCCTGAAAACATTTGTTTTTCGGCGAAAACTAATGTATTACTCAGCTGTTTATGCTGTTCGGTTGCCATTTTTCTTGCTGACTGATATCCCTGAGGCAGTAAACATAGGTTTGCGCATGCGCAATTCACTGCCGTACCAATATCTACAGCAATCAGGGTACGGCATCCGTACCAATATCCAGTTTGAATTAGTTAACATCCAGGTGGCATTTTAGGGTAAAATAGGGGAAACAACCGACTTGACTAGCGGATCCAGTTTCCACCGCGTGTGAATCCACCCTCCGAAAAGTACAGTAATTCTAAGCCCGCATTTCGCGGCACAGTAGACTATGGCAGTTAACGTTACCTATGTTATTTTACTTGCTGAACAGGCTGGCCGGTCTAACCACGGACAATCCACCATCTTTCACAGCCTTCCCAGCACTCATTTAAACAATGTTAGCATACTATATAGGGTAAACAACTGCATGGACTGGCCCAACACACCGTCGGTCACAGATGGCCACCCTCTGAAAAAGTACTTAGGGGGAAAAACCAGCGACTACCAACCCTTATCACGGTGGACAGGTCTTATTCACTCGATATTTAAATGGTGAAACAAGAATACTATTACAACTCCAAGCATACATCAAAACAAAGATGAAGTTTTGTCAACATAATGTGATATATGAAAGCCCCATACGAACTAAAATAAGCATGTGACGCTCTTCGTAAAATATTTTTTCAAGGCAGTTTTGAAATCCAATATGGCGGCTACCGTGGGATGTACAGGTTCTGATCAGTGATGAAAATCATCTTTCCAGCCTTTCCCAGCAAATCATTTGAACAATGGTAGCGTAGCGTATGTATGTAACGTTTATTGATCTTACTCAAGATTGCAGTTGTAATCAGCACAATAAAACAACATTTTGTTGCCTATATTACTGAAACTATGAAACTTTATTCCCGGGGTCATGGTTTGAACTGAATTCATTCTTACCTTGTAATCGGTGGTTTTTATCCTTACTGCCATCACAACTGAAACTCCACAGTGCTTATTTGATTGTTATTATACACATTATGGTCTCAATTCACTCCACAATGCACTTTAAACTAGTTGCTGTTCCTGGTTCCTAACGCGCGCAGACCACAAAAACACAGGTTATGCAATAGGCAGTCAAACGAAAACTGCAAAGTTTTATTCCCTAAATTGTTTACTTTACTCGTTATTTAGTTCAAGTTTACTTTGTTATTTAAAAATTTTAATTTAATTCATGTATATTATCCCTTTTTTGCAACCAAATTACCCCAAAAAATTACAGATATTTTTAAAGTAGATACAATCAAATGTTTCTAACGTTTTCATTCATCTGGCTGCCGAAAACCATAGAGGAACGACTACGGATAAGTGGATTATATACATTTTTTTTTTTTTTTGCTTTTTTGTTTTTGCTAGCACTTTTCATTGATTTCAGTCTATATTAGTATTTTGAATTTCTTTAATAACCGTATGCCAGAAATAAATTAATGTTTGCATGCTAAGAATGGCAAAATCATCGTTGCCACATTAGTGGAGGCTTCACACATACGCCGATTCATTATTATAAACTGTTTCCATGAATTCTAGTTGTCATAGTAATGCAATAATGATAAAATTGCTTTAATATTTATGTATATATACTTCCAATACATAGCCTAATTTCACCAATTTCAACGTTTTGTGTGTAGTCTTATACCCAGTTTGGAGGGTCAACACATACCGAATGGCAACAGAGAGAGAGAGAGAGAGAAAGGAAGGCGAAGGAATGAAGAAGGAAAGGGGTGGCGGTGGAGGGGGGAGAGGGTAGGTGGAGCTTTATACGCGTGTTCGTATCCATTTCTGCATAATGGAGTTTTTGTCTCTTGGTACAAGGACAAGTTTCGTTATTCTTTACGATAATGCACTATAGCAAAATCTCGTTCTGATACGAGTGTTCGTTACAGAAATAGGTATTGCCCAAAAACGTGCTTGCACTGTCTCTGAAACCCATAGTAGGTATGCTGCTTAATTGTCAATCAAGTATTTTTTACAAGCTAGCTATTGAATAAATTTGTATTTTTATACATTCAACTTACCTGTCAGATATATACATAGCTATTACTCCGTCGTCTCCGACAGAAATTCGAATTTCGCGGCACACGCGGCAGGTAGATCAGGTGATCTACCCCCCGCCGCTGGGTGGCGGGAATAGGAACCATACCCGTTTTCTAATTCATATTTTTTCTGTCGCTTGGAATGTAAACAACGTTTGCAGTTCCTCCTGATGGATTTTCGTGTTTCATCGCCATCGATCGTCTGGGCTAACTTTTACAGGGAAGTAATGGATGTTTGGTTCGGCATACGCTTTTGTTAAATTTTTTGATAAAATTAACTTCGAAAATTTCGAAGATTAGTGACGTGTAACTACCAAAGTTTTCGGTAGACACTCATGCACTTTCACGAAAGTGAATTACTTATACTTTCATGAAAGGGAATTACTTATATCTATTCATTAATACAAATAAGTGTTAGAGTTTGATTGAGGAAATGTATATCTTTCTTCCTAGTTGGGAAGTCAGAAAAGTAACTATACTTTAGAAGCTTTATTAGCTCTTGTGTTAACGAGCAATTATAGTAGTAACAGTACTAGTAGTTGTTGCATCCTCATCACCTTCTTACTCCGCAGAATCTACAATATCATATTTGTAAATTGTAGAAGTTCGGATATAGTTCAAATGCGAACTCTTAGAACGTAAGAAGTGAATATAGTTTGTTTTCCCCCATTACAATGGAGGGTGCGTCTGTCTGATCGGCTCTGTCTCGCTCTCAGGTCTAGACCTCTTCCAAGCTCACAAGCCCAGAGGAGAAGGAATGTCGAAAACCGTAAGGAGGTTTCAGGGAATCCCCACCGGTCAGGCGTCCCCTCGGCAGGTTCTGTAGAGCGTCCCAGACTGCCAGGGATAGCCATTGGAAAGGCATCCTAAAACAGTGTTTCTCCCTTTTATGCTACTGTTCCACGATGGATAGGAGAACTTCGAATGAATGAAATTGACGAAGATCCTCGTATAATGCCTTCTGGTAGAATTATTTAAAATGAGAATGACATTAATCGATCCACCTTTCGAATCAGGCGACGATTTAGCACCTTCTAATATTAGAGATCATTCGATAACATTTGTGGTAAAGTCATTGTTCGAACATTTATTCGCAACTAGACGGGAGCGCTATCCCATGGGGATATGGAATTGTTATTTCAACATAAAATTCCCCATCGGTGCATTTTTAGATATATATCTATTCTGATGAGAACGATTTAGATTATTTGTCAATCGAATGTATTATATGGATCGTTAAGTGATAAAGCATATATGTAGACTTTTAAGCTTCTAGCTCCTACCATGCTTAGGACAAGTCG
Source organism: Macrobrachium nipponense (assembly GCF_015104395.2). Lineage (NCBI taxonomy): Eukaryota > Metazoa > Arthropoda > Malacostraca > Decapoda > Palaemonidae > Macrobrachium > Macrobrachium nipponense. The sequence continues at coordinate 31,373,187 of NC_061107.1, read as the reverse complement.
CCTTAGGACTATGGTATGGCAAGACATATACACATAACCGAATTTTATGCTATTAATGGTAGTCCAACGTGAAAGCCTTGCAAAACTTTTCCTAAATTAATATTGTTTACCTTAACCCTTCTTAAATGCCGAAGCGGTGTTAAAAAAAAAACAGTCTCCCGTGTGCCGGAGACGTTTCAGAGTGAGCGCGGGGGGAGCGGAAAAAATATTTTTTTCATAAATCATAGCACGCTTAGTTTTGAAGATTAAGAGTTCATTTTTGGCTCCTTTTTTTGTCATTGCCTGAAGTTTAGTATGCAACCATCAGAAATGAAAAAAGTTTATCATTATCATATATAAATAATGCGATATATGATAGCGCAAAAAAACGTAAATTTCATATATAATTGTGTTCAATCGCGCTGTGCGCAAAACGGTTGAAGGTAACAAGTTACTTTTTTTTTCGTTGTAATGGTACACTAAATTGCGATCCTTTTGGTATATAAACAAATTGTAAAACGATAAAATCAACACAGAGAAAATATTATCACAAAATAATGCATGAATTCGTAACGCGCAGACGTAAACACATTTTTTTCAAAATTTTTTTTCAAAAAAAAAAAAAAAAAACACCATAAATCTTAAATATTGTCCTAGAGACTTCCCAATTTCTTTCAAAATGAAGACAAAATGATTGAATATTACTCTACTGTAAGAATATTAGCTTACAAATGCAGTTTTCGACCATATCTGACGAGTTAAAGTTGAACCGAATGTCGAATTTTTTTATATATTTTTTTATTTTTTTATATGCAATTATTTCGAAAAATAAGAAAAGCTACAACTTTCAAATATTTTCGTTTTATTCTACATGAAATTGCGCACATTTTCATATATAAAACTCTATGAAATGCCTAATATGAAACGGAGCAAATATTCCGAGAATGGGACTTACGCTATTCGGAGATTTGTGGCGGAGAATCCGCGCGCAGATGGAAGGAAAGTTTTTTTTTTAAAATTCACCATAAATTTAAATATTGTGCTAGAGACTTCGAATTTGTTTCACGATGAAGATAAATGACTGAATATTACTAGACTGTAAGAGTTTTATCTTACAATTGCGTTTTTCGACCATTTCGGTAGAGTCAAATTTGACCGAACGTGGTTTTTTTTTCTATTTGTATCGTGATTTATATGCAAAATATTTCGAAAATGAAAAAAGCTACAACCTTCAACTATATTTAGTTGTATTATACATGAAATTGCGCACATTTTCATATATAAAACGTTATGTAACGGCTAATTTAAAATGGTGCAAACATTACCACAATCGCACGTATGATTTTTTCGGAAGAGTTACCGCGCGGACGTAAAGAAAATGTTATTTTTTTCACAAATTCACCATAAATCGAAATATTGTGCTAGAGACTTCCAATTTGTTGCAAAAGGAAGGTAAATGCTTGAATATTACTAGAATATAAGCGTTTTAGCTTACAATTGCGTTTTTCGACCATTTCGGTAGAGTCAAAATTGACCAAAGGTTGAAAATTTGTCACTTATCATTTTTTATATGAAAAATATTTCAAAATTGATAAAAGCTACAACCATGGGTTGTTTTAGTTGTATTGTGCATGAAATGCGCATTTTTCATATATAAAACCTTTATGTAAGGCTAATTTAAAATGGTGCAAACATTACCACAATCGCAATGTATGATTATTTTCGGAAGAGTTACCGCGCGGACGTAAGGAAAAACTTTTTTCATAAATTCACCATAAATCGAATATTGTGCTAGAGACTTCCAATTAGTTGCAAAATTAAGTTAAATGATTGAATATTACTAAAATATAAGAGTTTTTAGCTTACAATTTGCGTTTTTCGACCATTTCGGTAGAGTCAAAGTTGACCGAAGGTTGAAATTTTTGGCACTTATCGTTATTTATATGAAAAATATCTCAAACTGATAAAAGCTACAATCATGAGTATTTTTTTTGTTGTATTTTACATAAAAATGCGCACATTTTCATATATAATAGTCCATGTAACGGCTAATTTAAAATGGTAAAAAAATTATGTCAAAGTGACAAAATAATTTCCGAGATGTGTCACAGATACTTTTTAGTGCGGCAAGAAAGAAATTCGCGCTTGCGCGCCTGCGTAACGATTGTAAACAAAACAACACCTTGATCCGTGAACTCCCAGCATCCCCCAAGGCGCGTGATTCAAGAGTTTTTGGCTGGTAGGCCTAAAGTATTTTTCCGCGAATTTTTAAAAAAACTTTTGTATGTCGACGTAAAATACGTCCAGTCGGCACCCGAGAGACAAAAAATGTCGACGTAAAATACGTCCAGTCGGCGTTTAAGGGTTAATGTAACAGTATTATATAGAGGATTCTATTACGCTAGAGTATGAGTTATATGATGCTATCGTGTTCTTCGAGAAGTGATCGGAGAAGCATATTTTCTTTGGCTGGGAATTTGAGAGTAGGGTAGAAACATTTTTCTTCGTGTTAGAAGAGGTTTCCATGAATTATCAGTACCCTTCTAGGACTTTCCTAGGAAGGAATATGTTTAAAAGGATTGTTTAAACGACACGTATTTAGTTTCTAGACTTGTCGAAGTCTTGTTCGTTTAATTATGCTTATATAAGAACTTCCTGAAGTTCGATAATAATTTTATTAGATTCCTTTATTTTAATTGAGTAACTGGCAACTCTGGAAAGAGAAGGCCAGACGGCTATTCGCTTTGAGACCAACACAGTACCGTCTTGTTCTCAGTCATGACCTGTCGTTTACAGCTCTCTCTCCTGCGGAATGGGATAACTAACCGTATCTCTTCCCTACAATCGTGGTCTTAGCCTCGGATTGAGGGAATACTGAAGCTATCATAAATAAAATATTGTCTGCCTTTTGTTAGCAAGCTTTAAATAAGGAAGATATTACAACCTTTCAATGCTGTTTACCGTAGGTAACATGATTAAAGGATTCTAATGCAGCAGAACATTATAATATTTAATGCACTCATACTTACGAAAGCATGGCTTATTAGAGTACATACTTAGTGAGAAGAGAGATGTAATAGAGATTCACTTCAAGACTACGGTATGGTCAAGTCTTTCGAGAAAGGACACAACCGTATTTAGAATCGGATATTGCGCAGAAGTTGTATGAGTCGGATGGGAAACATTCTCTTAGTGGGAAATGGTTTCCCTGAATGGATTATACTACGTATATAAAAGTTTTTCATAATAAGAACGGATTTAACATATGAAAGGATGTCGGGTACCATAAAGACACAGATGTTCTAGCACATAACATATAGATAATTAGTAGGAGGCGCCAGCGAAGCCCCAGCCTGGTGCAATAAGCCAAGAGCACCATCCAAAATATTTCTCGTTTTAGCGAGTTATTAGCTAAAAGCAATGCAAGAATTTGCGTGTCCGTGAGAACCTCGATCGAAGATAATAATTGTATGTCTAACTTTTATTGCAAAGAGTTGTGAGAAACTGCGAGAAGTCTTCTTCATAGATCTCTTAGCAAGGTAGAAGACGAACAGTCTTCCTGTAGACTGCTTCCTTTTCCTCGAACCATGCCATAAGGAATCATAAGCGCCTGGTTCCAACTAGAAAATAATTAGTTAATGGATATACCTTAGAGCAAATTATGCTTTCCTACATAGAGCTGGGAAGTTACTCAGTCCCTCGCACGGGAGTAGTCCTTCTCTTTCGGGAAAAAATGGGGGGGGGGGGATACGGAAATTAACCGAGGAAAGAATAATTCCCCTTCCGATATACTCGAATTAGAGGAAAATTGAGAAGTAACATCCAACTATGAAAGTACTGTAGAATTATAGGATTCTTACAGCACCTCTTCTTATTTTGATATCGACATTTTCCTGAACCAGGTTGCAAGCAATGAGCCATAAAGGCTCCAGCCAGGCTTTAACCAGGCGCTAGGCGCCAGCCTGGTGTGAAGCGCCAGCCAGGCGCGTAGCTCCAGCCGCCAAGGCGCCAACCAGGCGCAAGACATCAGGATCTCCAATTTCTCATTAATTGGAGATAAACTTTCCATGAGTCTCCTCTTTGAGAACTGACACTAGATCAGTTTTTTCCTGACAGGGAAGGACACAAATGTGTCGCACAGGCGGCCGTGGCCCTTGTCAGGATTAACTGAAATTGCCGAAGTCTCTAACAAGAACAGACTTCTCATGTCAGGTAATATAGTGGTCGCGTGAGCGACTTCTTTCCTGGCAAGAGGATTTGTTTTGGGAGAAACTTTCTTTGCCAGGATCAACCCTCTACTGACAATTATTCTAGATATCGCACAGGCGAACGTAGTACGTGTCAGGATAAGTGGGTTCTTCTGCTTTAAAGACCTTTACATGGTGAAGAGAACCGATATCTTTAGAGGTCTCTCGCTTTCCTCAACCTTATGAGACAAGTGATAGAAAATATATCGGACTCATAAGTTAATCTGGGTGCAGGTTTTAGAAAGACCTTGGCAACCCCTTTTTTATTGCACGTTTCGGCTAGTCCCTTGAACCATGCAGCGCCTCTTTCATTGTTATTAACAGGATGTTATATTATCCTACTCCTATGTAAACATATAACAAGGGAGACCTTATAATGTTTTGGTACTGGAAAAGACTCATAGGAGCTCTCAGTATTGGGGGAGAGGCTCTTTCAAGTATTTGAACCGTACATTACGGCCTGACGTCCTAGGATAGGAATCTTGAATGATTCTCCTTGATCCTGGATCATTTATTAGGAGAATAGGATAATAATAATTTGTTGTATTGCAGAATAACGATGATAGAATTTTCCATTCTCTCGTTGCCCAGGCACGAGGACGGGAAGAAAGAATATAAGAGATAGGTAGCAATATACGCCATCTTTATTTTATACAAAGGGGAATAAAATTTAGTCTTTTTCCCCTAAAATATAAACTCTTTACAGAATGTAAGACAAAAGGCGTCAAAGAAAGAGAGGATAATACGTTATGCCTCATTTTAGACTTAGGTTGGATTCACAGAGGTCACGTTCTTCTCACAGCAGGTTTTGGAAGTCTTTTCCAAGACAGTCTGAATATTCTTTCAGCATCTATTTTAAATGGACCTTAACAACCTCTCCACTCTGAGTCTGTCTGCGTGCAGGGGACTGACCAGAAGTTGACATGAATGAGAGGATGTTTTCAGGTAATGACAATAGTCATGCACAAAGATATATAATTACTGCAGATCGTGCTAGAGGGAATGAGGAAACTGTCCTCTTCCGATACCTCTGTGACCCACATAGCGGTTTTTTCTTCCCTTTCAGAGGGAAGAATCACCTTTGTATATATCTGCTATCAAAGAACGCAGTAAAAGGCTATACTCTGTCTCTATAAAGGGAATTGGAGATAGCAGAGCATTAAGATCTTCGGGATCTTATACAATACCTCTATACGACAAGACTAGGAGATCTTATACTTACAATGGGATCCTATTTGGGGCTCAGATTCTCCGTGTTCTGACAAGATGGAACTGCTCCTCATCAATGTTTCTCTTGGTACTAAACGACCAAAAGGACGAGTGAAATTTTGGGCTTGGAATCTGGAATCAAATTCTACAAAGACTCGGCAATGGGTTCCTGCCAGCATGGTATGTTTGGCAAAAGAACTGAAGCCTTTTATTCCTGGATCAACGCTTTCAGATAAAGGATTCGTTGTCCAGGCAATGTATTTACGTTGTCATCTACAAAAGAAGATAAGGTTTAAACGTTTGCTGACAGAGTCTTTGGAATACGATGAGGGCTCAAAACTACTTCCCAGAAGGTTCGTAGAGATATATTTAAAGAGCTAGAAATCAGGAATCCTCCCAATTTCAGCTCAGAGTCTCCTTAGACTTCCAGGCTCTTTCCCTGCCTTCGTGCAAGGATAGGGAAGATTTTGCAACGAGAAAACTCATCAACATGTAGGAAGAGTGCTCGTTAGCAACGGAAGTATCAAGTAGGATCCTCCTCGGAGGAAGACTGGTCTCTCGGACTATTAGATTTCCTATCGTCTACTGGATGTAGCTGACTAAAATTACCTCCCCTTGTTGCAGAGGCCATAAGTTCAAAGTGAAAGAATTTCTTCCACCCTTTTTCATTCTCCTGATAAACGATTGTGGATGTTCAGACTTTCGGACAATGTAGCGCCAATCAGGCGCCAAATGCCAAACAGGCATAAAGACGCCAGAGCAAGACAGTCCAAATAAACACTGTCATTGTCTGATGAGGAGGAGTAGGCCTCCAATCTGGCGCAGATGCGCTAGAGGCGAATAAATCAGGCAAATAAAGTGTCCGAGGTGGACATCGCCAGTCTTCATCGAGACTCTTAACAAGCTCGAATCTCCAGCAAGTGGGGAGAAGTCAGCCAGGCGCCAGGCGTGAGGAGCCAGCCAGGCAAGCAAAATGCACCAGCCAGGCGCGAAGCGCCAGGCAGGCGTGAGGCTCAAGCCAGGCGCGAGGCGCCAGCCAGACTGGCGCGAGGCACCAGCCAGGCGCTAGGCGCCAGGCAGGCGCGAAGCGCCAGCCAGGCGTAAGCCAGGCTCTGGGCTTCATCCAGAAGAGATCAATTTCAAAGAAAGCCCTGGTCTTCTTTGGAACAGTGGAATCTCTAAAGCACTTCTTGAGTAACTTGATGATTCCTTCAAACAGCTAAGAATTAAAAGCGCTTGAAGTGCGAGCTTTTAACAATTCTTGTTCTTTCCATAACAATATGTCGTGAGAGACATATTAGCTGTAATAACGGGAGATGCAACTCTGTGTTGACTTCTCTTTGCACGAAGGAGATCCTTCTCTCTTTGTTATACGTGTCCACGGATGCGTTGCTGGGATAGGGAGCCGACACTGATCCTTAACTAGTAAAATTTAAAAATTTTTATTTTAACATAAGTGTATTATTTTCTGGGGTTATTTGAAATGAGTTTGGGGATAGCTCTTTTTAAATTAAGCACAAACCCTCGTGTTAGGATCAGGTGATCGGGATCGGTGTAGTGCTCCTTAAATTATGCCAATAGGCATTGGTGTATTGTCATGTAAGTGGGTAAGACCCCATTGACAAATGACCTCTAGATTCTGTCAAGTAAGTGGATAAGACCCCATTGACAGATCTACAAGAACTCTTAGCCATAGGTCACATCCTCGCTGAGGCTCTTGAGACGAAGCAGACTACTAGCAATAGCTAGGAAGTCGACCCTTCGTCTAAACACATAGGAACCAAGGTATTATTTATTTATTACCTACAACGTATGTTGTTTACCTGTCTATTCAGTAATAGCTGTCTTTTACCCTCCACCAATGGTGTGAATCAGCTATGTATATATCTGACAGGTAAGTTGAATGTATAAAAATGATACTGTTATGATACAATAAAGTTTTATACATACTTACCTGGCAGATATATACAATTAAATGGCCCACCCAGCCTTCCCTCAGGAGACAGCTGGAAGAAAAAATATGAATTAGAAAACGGGTATGGTTCCTATTCCCGCCACCCAGCGGCGGGGGGTAGATCACCTGACCTACCTGCCGCGTGTGCCGCGAAATTCGAATTTCTATCGGAGACGACGGAGTAATAGCTATGTATATATCTGCCAGGTAAGTATGTATAAAACTTTATTGTATCATAACAATATCATTTTTCTCAATCAAAACATATGCCCCTCCTCTTTTAACGACTTTCTAGTCATTGCAAATTCGGCCCCATAAATTCTTATGGTGCGAAAACAGAGGCCCAGGGACCGAAAACGATTGCGTCACACTACGGCGATAATCCGGCAGTAAAACATCTTCATATATCCAAAAAGTAAATAATAAAGATATATATGCGCATTACGATTATACCAATTACATGAAGAGCTGATAATCTGCATGAATAACTGGTAAACTGTTCTGCAAGAAAGTTGAGTAAAGCAATTATTTACAATAGGTACGAAAGTCAAGATGGCGTGACTTCATAATACAGGACTTAAAAGAACGTTCTAATTCCAAAAAATAATTACTTAATTTAATGTATGACACTTATCTGGCAGGTATATATATAGCTATATTCTCTGTTCCACCTGGCAGAAATTTTCAAATCTCGCAGCAAACGCTAGTAACCTATTAGTAGTTCAGGCAACCACCACCCCGTTACCATGGCGCTAGCGCCAGGAACCATTCCCACTTAAGCCAGATTTTCTCTGCCAGCCGAACCGGCAACATTGTTGGTGGTTCCCTGCTAGGATTTTCATTCTCGTTGCTGACTTTTAACAGATTTTTGGTATTGTACTTGGAAACGTTAGCTTGGCATTCGCTTTGGATTGTTCTTTGGATATGTCAGACACTGGTAGTATGTTTAGAGTTTGTGTGAAAGAGGGATGCAAGGTAAGGTTGCCGAAAGCTTCGGTCGACCCTCACACAATTTACATGAAATGTAGAGAGAATGTGTGTACTTGGGAGAGTAGGTGTGTTGAGTGTGAGAATTTGACAGAGGAGTGGAAGATATTTATGAAATATGTTGAAAGGTTAGAGAAAGATCGTGTGAGAAGATCTGTTTCTCGTAGTGAGAGGTCTAATACTTCTAGTAAAAGGAGTGAATGTGTTTCCTCTCCAGCTCCTTCTAATGTAGAGATGGTAGAACCTTCTCCCCAGGTATCTCCTGCGCCCGCTGCTGTATCGGAGGAGGCGAACGATACTCAGATTGTTAAAGTGTTCGCTGCCCTTGCTTCCATGGGTGACCAGATACAGCGCCTTACAGATAAAGTCAGTGCTTTTGATGTGAGTGAAAGTGTAGTGGAGGGGGCGTCTGATCGTCTCTCATGCTCCTAGACCTAGATCTCTGTCAAGCTCCCAGACCCAAGGGAGAAGGCATGTCGACAGTCGAAGGGAGGCGAGAGAGGTTTTGTCACGGTCAGGCGTCCCTTCGGACAGTCCTGTTGTAAGATCCCAGGCTGTTACAGTTCGCCACAGGAAAGGCATAACTGGGAAGTGTACGTCCTCGGATGGTTCGTCATCAGAGCGGGAACGTCGGTATTCGGTAGTGTCTCGCCCCCTCAAGAGGACTTTCAGGACATCGACCGCTCAGGATAAACGTTCTCAAGATCGAGAGGCTTGGAGTAGTCCGGAAGTTTTGTCCTCTTTGGAAGACGGGACGCAGTTCCGATCAAGAGGAAGAAGATCGTTCGTTCTAAAGAGGACTCAGTACGGCCGTTACGTTCCTGGATTTCGGCAAGAGACTCTCCTCCGTCCTCTTGCTTGTCTTCCCCTCTTCTCTCTCCTTCGGGTAGAGTTCTAGATCGCTCTCCCTTACGTCACAGTCCTTCTCGTCATCCTCCTCCTTTGCCTGCTGCCCGTCAGGAAGATAGCACTAAGGACTTCTTAAAGAAGAAATGCAAGTCTAAGCTAGTGCAGTTCCTCGTTAATTTCATGGGATGCGCCTTTGCAAGGGTCTTCGAGGCGATTAAGGACGATTCCTTCCTGTGAAGTCTTTCTAAGAAGACTGAAGACAAGTATTCGCGACCGAGGATATAGGACGCACTGGCTCTACGAGGACGGACGATCGGGTAGTGTTTCAGGACGCAGGACGCAGGAAGAAGAAGATGGTTTCTGTAGAAGCAGGACGCAAACGTCAGGACGTGGAGCCGCTTGTTGTGGACGCAGGACGCAGGCGGCAGGAAGCGGACGTATCTACGATGGACGCAGGACGCAGACGGCAGGACGCCGATACTTCGTTGGTTGCAGGACGCAGGCGGGAGGACGTTAATCCGTCTGCAAAGCGTCAGAACGATAGTGATTTACAGGACATTTCTTCAGCAGAAGAAGAATTAGACTTTGTTGAGGAGAAGAATGTGGAACCTTCTTCGGATTACAAGATCCTCACTTCCTGTCTCCTATCAATTTTTGAAGGGGAATTCCAGCCTACGGCTCCTTTATCTCCCCTGTCGCAGTTTTCTAAGACTAAGACTCCAAAGAAGTCCTCATTCCTTAAGATGACTCTTTCGATTTCGGCAAAGAAGGCTCTTCAACGAGTGAATAACTGGCTGAAGGAGAAGAAGGAAGCAGGGAAATCTTCTTTCGCTTTTCCCCCAGCCAAGTTAGCTTCGAAGTCAGGAGTATGGTACGCTACTGGAGAAAGTCTTGGCCTGGGAGTACCTGCCTCCTCCCAGGGGGATTTCTCCAGTATAGTGGACAGCTCACGCAGACAGGCGTTGCAGTCTGCCAAGATCTGGTGGACTTCTTCCGAATTTGATCACCTTTTTAAAGGAATTTTTAGGACTTCGAAAGGAGTTTCCAACTCTCAGAAATCGGAGTTGATGTTCTCTCCCCTTTCGAACCAGCTGTTCCCTTCCGAGGTTATTAGGGATATAGCTCTGGCTCTATCTCAGAAGGCCACTCAGGATTTCCTCTCTTCTTCAGTAAGGAAGTTTTTACCGTTCAAGTTGGTTAAGAAGACTCCAAAGGAATCAAGGCCTTCTCAACAGCCCTTTCGAGGCACAACTTTCGCTCGGCCCGCTTTTAGAGGCAAGAGAGTACCCGCTAAAAGAGGAGCCAAGACCACCTCTAAGCAATGAGAACTCAGTCCTCCAGACAACAGTAGGAGCCAGACTTCAAGAATTTTGGGAAGTTTGGCAAAACATGAATGCAGATCCCTGGGCCATCAAGGTAGCTCGGGAAGGTTACAAAATTCCCTTCTTAAAGAAACCTCCTCTTGCAACATCTCCGAGAGCCCTAGGGGCACATTACAACGATTTAGTGAAGGAAAAGGCACTGTGGGATCAAGTCTCTTCCATGCTAGAGAAAGGAGCTATAGAACCTGTTCTGGATCACGAATCTCCGGGATTTTACAATCGGCTGTTCCTGGTTGCGAAATCCTCAGGAGGTTGGAGACCAGTGCTGGACGTAAGTCAACTAAATGTTTCATACATTCAACTTACCTGTCAGATATATACATAGCTATCGACTCCGTCGTCCCCGACAGAAATTCGAATTTCGCGGCACACGCTACAGGTAGGTCAGGTGATCTACCGGCCTGCCGCTGGGTGGCAGGACTAGGAACCATTCCCGTTTTCTAATCAGATTCTCTCTGTCGCTGGGAATGTAAGCATATGTTTACTTTCCCTCCTGATTTGATTTTCGTGTTTCATCGCCATCGATCTTCTGGGCCGACTTTACAAGGAAGTACTGGATCGGTGGTTTGGCATACGCTTTTAATAACTTTTAATGAATTAACTTCAAAGTTTTCGAAGAATAGAGGATGTGTAACTACCCGAAGTTTTCGGTAGACAATTACATAGTTTGCAAGAAAGGGAAATATAAATATTTATTCATCGATAAAGTGTAATAAATGTTTCTCTTGGTCCTAAACGATCAAAAGGACAAGTGAAATTTTGGGCTTTAGAATCCGGAATCAAATTCTATGAAGACTCGGCAATGGGTTCTGGGCAGCATAGTATGTTTGGCAAAAGAACTAAAGCCTTTTATTCCTGGATCAACGCTTTCATATAGAGGTTTCGTTGTCCAGGTAATGTATTGACGTTGTCATCTACGGAAGAAGACAAGGTTTAAACGTTTACTGACCGAGTCTTGGGAACGCGATGAGGGCTCCAAAACTACTCCCAAAAGGTTCAGAGATGATAACATTAAAGGAGCTAGAAAATCAAGGAAGTTCCTACCGAATTTCAGCTCAGAATCTCTTCAAACTTCCAGGCTCCTTCCCTTCCTTCGGGCAAAGGATAGGGAAGCTTCTGCCAATGAGAAAAACTCATCAACATTGTAGGAGGAGAACTCGTTAGCAACGGAAGATATTTTTTTTTCAATAAGGATCCTCATCGGAGGAAGACTTGTCTCTCGGACTTTTAGATTTCCTATCGTCTACTGGATGTAGCCTGACTAAAATCACCTCCCCTTGCTGGAAAGGCCAAAAGCTTAAAAGTGAAAGAATTTCTTCCACCCTTCTCCAGTCTCCTGATAAACGATGGTGGATCTTCAGGACTTTCGGACAATGTAGCGCCAGTCAGGCGCCAAATGCCAAAACAGGCGTGAAGACGCCAGAGAAAGACAGTCAATATGAACACTGTCATTGTCTGATGAGGAGAAGGAGCGGGCCTCCAACCTGGCGCAGTGCACTAGAGGCGAACAAATCGGGAAAAAGTGTCCGATGGGTTGGACATCGCCAGTTTTCCTCGAGACTCTTAAGACAATCCTCGGAAGTTTTCCAGCAAGTGGGGAGAAGTCAGCAACGCGCCAGGTGCGACGGCATCCAAACAGGCGCAAGGCACTGGCAAGGTGCGAGGCACCAGCCAGGCGCGAGGCGCCAGGCAAACAGGATGCGCCAGCCAGGCGCAAGGAGCCAGGCAGGCGCAAGGCGCCAGCCAGGGCGAGGCGCCAACCAGGCGCAAAGCGCCAGCCAGGCGCAAGCCAGGCTCTAGGCTTCATCCAGATGAGATCCAGTTCAAAGAAAAGTTCTAGTCTTCTTTGAAACAATGGTGATCTCTAAAGCACTTTCATAAGTGACTTGATGATACCTTCAAACAGCTGAGAATTTAAAAGCTCATGAAGTGCGAGCTTTTGCAAATTCTTGTTCTTTTCGTAACAATATGTCAGGAAGACATATTAGCTTTAAAATATGAGAGATGCAACGATGTGTTGACTGCTCATTACACGAAGGACGTCAAGTTAACCTACGAGAGATCCTTCTCTCTTGGTTTATACGTGTCAGCGGATACGTTGCTGGGATAAGGAGCCGACACTGATCCTTTAATAATGAGTTGAATTTATTTTAACTTAGTGAATTTTATTGAGGTTTGAAAGGAGTTTGGGGGATAACTCTTTTTCAATTCTAGCGCGAACCCTCATGTTAGGAACAGGTGATTGGGATCGGTGTTGCGCTCCTTAGTTATGCCAATAGGCATAGGCATATTGTCATATAAGCGGATTAGCACCCATTGACAAATGCCAATTAGGCTCGACCGAGTAAGTGGATAAGACGCCATCGGTAGTCCCACAAGAACTCTTGGCCACAGATCACTATCTTGCTAAGGCTCTTGAGACGAAGCAGACTCCTATGCAATAGCTAGGAAGTCGACCCTTTGTCTAGAAACACAGAGGAACCAAGGTCTATAAATACCTACAACATATGTTGTTTACCTGTCTAGTCAGTAGTTAGCTGTCTCTTGCCCTCCACCAAAGGGTGTCAATCAGCTATGTATATATCTGACAGGTAAGTTGAATGTAATATGAAAATGATATTGTTATGATACAATAAAGTTTCATACATACTTACCTGGCAAGATAATATACGATTGAAGACCCAGCCTCCCCGCAGGAGACAGGTGGAAGAGAGAATCTGATTAGAAAACGGGAATGGTTCCTAGTCCTGCCACCCAGCGGCAGGGCGGTAGATCACCTGACCTACCTGTAGCGTGTGCCGCGAAATTCGAATTTCTGTCGGGGACGACGGAGTCGATAGCTATGTATATATCTGCCAGGTAAGTATGTATGAAACTTTATTGTATCATAACAATATCATTTTTCGTGGAGAAGACCAAATTCACCATGGAGACGAACGAGTCAGTACTGGCAGTGGTACGTCCAGGGGACTGGATGGTTACCCTGGATCTAAAAGACGCGTACTTTCATATTCCGATTCATCCAGGAAGCAGGAAGTATCTTAGGTTCGTGATTCAGAACAGGGTCTTTCAATTCAAGGCCCTGTGCTTCGGCCTTTGCACAGCCCCCCAAGTGTTCACGAGGATGATGTCCAATGTAGCAAGATGGTTACACTTATTAGGGATCAGAGTTTCTTTTTACTTGGACGACTGGCTGATAAGATCCCAATCGAGAAGTCAATGTCTGGAGGACCTGAAACAAACGTTGGATTTAGCAAAAGAATTGGGTCTTTTGGTGAACCTAGGGAAGTCTCGGCTGAATCCCAAGCAACAGATAGTTTATTTGGGGATTCAGATATCGTCAGCGACTTTTCGGGTTTTTCCATCCCCCGAAAGGCAAGCCCTATGCATTCGGAAGGTGCAGGACTTTCTAGAGAAAGACCGATGCTCAGCAAGAGAGTGGATGAGTTTACTGGGCACACTCTCTTCGCTAGAGAGGTTCATTTCTCTAGGAAGACTGCACATGAGACCTCTACAGTTTTTCCTGAAAGAAGCATGGCCAAGAAAATCGCAACTGGATTCCTTCCAGTTTCTAATTCCTTCCAAGGTGAAGGAGGAATTAAGTTGGTGGCTAACTCCAGGCAGGTTAGCAGAAGGGATGTCGCTCCAACAGAAGAACCCAGACTTCATCTTGTTCTCCGACGCGTCGGACGCAGGTTGGGGAGCGACATTAGGCTCAAGAGGTGTCGGGGCTTTGGAACGAGGAAGAAGCAAGTTGACACATAAACAGGAAGGAACTGATGGCGATTTTCTTGGCCTTGAAGTACTTCAGGGAGTTGGTACGCGACAAGACAGTGCAGATCAACTCGGACAACACCAGTTCCAGATCAGGAAGCAGTGGCAGTGGATGCCTTCCTGATGGATTGGACAAACCTAGACGTGTACGCTTTTCCTCCATTCAAGGTATTGGGGAAAGTTATGAAAAAGTTCAGAGAGAGCCAAGGAACGAGGATGACCCTAATAGCTCCGTTTTGGCCGGCCCAAAGTTGGTTCACAGAGGTACTGGAATGGACAGTGGATACACCAAGAACTCTTCCTCTAAGAGTAGATTTACTCAGACAACCCCACTTCGACAGGTTTCACAAGAATACCCTCGCTCTGGGTCTGACTGCGTTCAGACTATCGAAAGTCTTGTCAGAGCGAGGGGATATTCTAGAGAGGTGGCCAGTGCAGTGGCTAGAGCCAGAAGAACCTCCACAATCACAGTGTATCAGTCGAAGTTGGAGAATTTCCGTAAATGGTGTAAGAAGAGGAAGGTGTCTTCATCCAGTACCTCTGTGACCCAAATCGCAGACTTCCTCCTGTACTTAAGGAAGGAGTTAGGATTGTCGATTTCTACAATCAAAGGTTATAAAAGTATGTTGACCTCTGTGTTCAGACACAGAGGTTTGGATATCTCTAATAATTTGGACCTTAGAGATCTGGTTAGATCATTTGGTACCAAGAAGCAGCCCCAATGCAGGCCACCTTCTTGGAATCTGGATGTCGTCTTGAGGCATCTAACCTCTAGTAAATTCGAACCCTTAGATAAAGCCTCTCTGAGAGATGTCTCAAAGAAAGCTATCTTTTTAGTCGCCTTGGCAACGGCTAAAAGAGCTAGTGAGCTTCAGGCCATATCGAAGACAGTGGGATGGAGACATGGCAACGCAGTGTGTTCGTTCCAGGAAGGTTTTTTGGCCAAGAATGAGAACCCTGCTAATCCTTGGCCAAGATCCTTTGATGTCTTGGGTCTTTCTGATTTAGTGGGGCATGAGCAAGAAAGCGTTCTCTGCCCAGTGAGAGCTTTACGTTTCTACATTGAAAAAACAAGAGAGATCAGAGGGAATTCTGATGCTCTTTGGTGTTCAGTCAAAGACCCCAGTAGATCCATGACAAAGAATGCTCTAGCTTTCTTTATGAGAGAATTGATTAGAGAAGCTCATATGCTGTGTCAAGAACAGAGCTTCGGAATTTTGAAAGTGAAGGCTCATGAAGTCAGGGCAGTTGGGACTTCATTGGCATTTAAGAAGAATATAGCCCTCAAAGAGATTATTGAATCTACATTTTGGAGAACTAATTCAATATTTGCGTCTCATTATCTTAGAGATATTCAGACAACCTTTGATAATTGTCAGACAATGGGTCCATACGTGTCCTCTGGTACAGTATTGGGCAAAGGAGTTACCACCCCATAACCTTCTTTTAAGCTAGGTAATTTTATCAGGTGATGGTGTTTGTTGTTTATTGGTCGTCTGAGAAAAGTGTTGTTACTTTTGTCAGTCTTTTTAGTGATTTCTTTGTGTGGTGTGTGTGTAGTTCAGGTGAATGATCTATTACTAGCTTAAATGCCGTGGCATAAGAGGGCTTTAGGGTTCTGTCAACACATTGGTCACGCCCAGTTGTCAGTCCCAGTTTTTAGCTTCTTCAACATACAGGACACTTCCTTGTTGAGAGCTCCTAAGGTTTAAGCAGGCTTAGAGGCAGGACCTATGAAGTCAGCTACCTTAGCAGGTAAGGAACCTAGAGTAAAGTAATAATTTTATTTATTTGTACTCTAATAATGTTGCTGTCTTTGACCCACCTCCAAATGTGTCAATCAGCTATATATATACCTGCCAGGTAAGTGTCCTACATTAAAATGAAGTTTTTATGATAAAACAAAGTTTAATGTATACTTACCTGGCAGGTATATATAATTTAATGCCCACCCTCCTCCCCTCAGGAGACAGGGTTCAGAGAAAATCTGGCTTAAGTGGGAATGGTTCCTGGCGCTAGCGCCACGGTAACGGGGTGGTGGTTGCCTGAACTACTAATAGGTTACTAGCGTTTGCTGCGAGATTTGAAAATTTCTGCCAGGTGGAACAGAGAATATAGCTAGCTATATATATACCTGCCAGGTAAGTATACATTAAACTTTGTTTTATCATAAAAACTTCATATTTGAGTCAGAATCAAGTTACATTTTCAGTAACGAATATTTTCAAATTAATCATCATAAATATGTAAAATATTGATGTTTTACTATTTATTTAAAAAATTATCGAAGTGCACTCTTCGTCGTCGTCTTCTACAAAACAGTTGTTTACTCGGTGAGGGAAAGCTTTCCGATTGTTGTGATGAAAGTACCCCAGCGTCTGTGGGTACAAGTGGTGTGCGGATTTATCACAGGAAACGGTTAGTTTATTGACACAAGCGACTCCGTAAACATTGAGATGGCATCAATCTTCTAAATATTTCAAGTTGTAAGTAAAAATGTTGAACGCGTTTTGTGAGATTTGCACTACGTTTGACACCGTTTTCACTACCCTCTGTTTAAATCTTAAATTTGGCCTTAATTTCTAACTTTGAAGAAAATACTTATTTCGAAAGGAGAGTAAGGTCTTTAGCTCCGTTTCTCACCAACAACAAGCCGCGACTGATGCCCATCGCCGATGTCAGGACGCGTTATAATGTACTTTTTTTGGGATTGTCCACGCTGATCGTACATGGTCCACTCTGTACCCTACAGTTTTTTACCCTACCTATAACGCGTCCTGACACCGGAGATGAACTTCATCAGTCGCGACTAGTTGTTGGTGACAGACGCAGCTAAAGACCTCTACTCTCCTTTCGAAGTAAGTATTTTCTACAAAGTTAGAAATTAAGGCTAAATTTAAAGCTTTAAACGGAGGGTAATGAAAAGGGTGGCCAATGCAGTGCAAATTTCACCAAAACGCTTTCAAAATTTTTACTTATGCACAAATATTTTAGAAGATTGACGCCATCTCGATGTTTGCGGAGTCGCTTGTGCCAGCAAACTTCCCATTTCCTGTGATAAATCCGCACACCACTTGTACCCATAGGTGCTGGGGCACTTTCATCACAACAATCGGAACATGGTCCCTGGCCACGACGTTTTTAAGGAAACTATGGTTTTGGTAGAAGACAACGACAAAGCGTGCACTAGATAATTATATAAATAAATAGTAAAACATATTTATGATGATTAATTTGAAAGTATTCATAATTGAAAAAGTAACTCGATTCTGACTCAAATTTAAGTAATTATTTTTCGGAATTAGAACGTTCTTTTAAGTCCTGTATTATGACGTCACGACATCTTGACTTTCGTACCTATTGTAAATGAACTGCTATACTAAACTTTCTTGCAGAACAGTTTACCAGTTATTCATGCAGATTGTTATCAGCTATTCATGCAGCCTAATTGTTATAATCGTAATGCGCATATATATCTTTATCATTTACTTTTTGGATATATGAAGATGTTTTACTGCCGGATTACCGCCGTAGTGTGACGCAATCGCTTTCGCTTCCTGGGCCTCTGTCTGTTTTTGCACCATAAGAAATTAATGGGGCCAAATTTGCAATGACCAGAAAGTCGTTAAAAGAGGAAAGTTAGCATTGAGGAGTATATTTTTGATTGAGAAAAAAACAATTTCATTGCAGTGTCTTACCGAACAATTATACAGCTGTAGGTTCCCTTCGAATGGCAGACAATAGATTCAAAACTTCCGCGGTGGCGCCGCCATCGCTGATGTAGGTGATGTCATCTCCCTCTACTCGAGGGAGCTACAGGTACAACTATCCAGGTAACATTAATTCGTTCTCTGCTGGCTAATGATGAACATCGGTGGTCGGTGCGGACTTTTTTCTTCATTTGTTGGGAAGTATTATCTCTCCAATATCAGTGAAGTATTCAACTCCGTGTTTGTAGGATTGAAGCTGAATTTCTTTTCTGCAATTTTGTGATCTTCCTATCATGTCGGACTCTAGTCCTTCAGTAGTTAGGTTTTGCGCCGGAGGGTGCAAAACTAGGTTAGTTAAATTAATTTATTTGAGATGAATCTTACCTACTGTTAAAGTAGCTATATCTCCCCGCCGATTAGGCGAGTCGGCATTCAAACAATAAAAAAAAAAAAATCGAATGGCTGCCCAGATGACTGTCTAGTTTACCTGTTCTCCACCAGGTGTGTTTCGAATGTTTTAGCTCGTCAGAATTCTCCTCGCCGCCATTGCGGCTAGGCGATTGTTGGTATTCTATGAAGTTTGGCTGTTTTACACCTCTTTACAGTATTGTAATTTAATTTTCCTAGGATATCTTCCAGCAGAAGTAAAACCTATAACATCAGGCTATGTAGGAATGTTTTGGTGTAACCAGGATGGTGAAATTGGAAGTTTATCAACATTCCTTTGTACTGGCAGGGGTACAGGGTGTGATTTTGGAACTACTAGATGTGAAGAATGTAGGGAATTGTTCTGAGAAATTTATGCCCGAATATGTCAGATATAGGAAGACTGGAACTAATAGATTGCAAAGCAATTGGTTAGATCAGGGCTTAAAACTGTAGGCTATCCCTACTCACAGACTAGCCATTTTAGTAGGCTAGTATTGACTTAGATTGTAGCTCCGCCTTCTACTCCCCATTCGGTTGTCAGATATATATATAGCTGTATTTTCCGACGTCCGACTGAATTTAAAACTTACGACACACGTAGTGGGAGTCAGGTGGTTAGTACCCATTCCCGCCGCTGGGAGACGGGTATCAGGAACCATTCCCATTTTCTATTCATAATTTTTCTGTCGCCGGTGTTGTGAACATCTGTTTACAGCACCTCCTTCTGGATTTGGAAACTTTTTAGCTACTTGAGTATCCCTTTTGGTTTTTTTTGGATTAATTGACTTGGATCGGTGGCTAGGCACACGTTATTAGTGGATCGAATTGATTTTGGCTTGGATTTCTCTTTGGATAAAATGTCAGGGTCTAGTTCAGCTAGCGCTAGATATTGCTCTAAGTCTGAATGTAGAGGTAGGCTACTGAAAGCTTCAGTAGACCCCCATACTGTATGTAAAGGTTGCAGGGAGCATGAATGTGCGTATGAAAGCCGTTGCAAGGAGTGTGAAAGGTTAACAGATTCTGAGTGGAAGGCGTATGAAACCTATCTTAGGAAACTTGAGCGGGATAGGTTAAGGAGGTCTTCCTCTAGGAGTGTTTTGGGTATGCAAGAAATTAATGTTTTTCCTGTAAACCCTCCTTCTGTTAATTCTCCTAACCCTGTAGTGTTGCCTTCGGGCCCTGAAGCAGTGTCTGTAGAAGGTAATACTTTGTCCTTAATTTTAGAGTCGATTCGTAATTTAGAATCGAAAGTGTTGGCTCTTGAGAGCAAAAGTGAAGTGCAGAAGTGCAGTGATACCCCTTGTGTAGTGGAGGGTGCGCCAGATCGGCCTTATTTCGCCTCTAGGCCTGGACCTCTGCTTGACTCCCAGGACCCGGGGAGAGAGCATGTCGAAAGCCGAAGGAGGGTTACGAGGAACCCCCACCGATCTGGCGTGCCTTCGGCAGTTTTTGATGAAAATCCCCAGACTGCCAAAGAGCGTACGCGTGCACGTCTCCTCAAGGAGTGTTTTTCGTCTTCGGAGGCTTCATCCCCACGTAAAGGGTGGAGTTCTCATGCTGCTTCTCGTCCATTGAAAAGGACTGTGTGTTCGTGACGCTTCACGTCCAAGTTCTCCGGAACTTCGCTCTTCTCCTGATAGTGCGTTCGCCGCTTTCCCGCCGCAGAAAAGGCGTAGGGATTCTTCGGACGTGGATTCGGGTAACTCGTTCGAGCGATACAGTCGCTCCAGAGTTCGGGAAGAGGCCGTTCTTGGGAGGAGGAGGGAGGCGTCCCCTCGCCACTCTCCTGCTCACAGGATCAGTCCCTCCCCAGAACAGGAGGCTTCACCAACCAAGAAGATGCTTCAGTCGCTGCAGCAGCAACTTCAGGAGGTTATTGCTTCCAGAGAGACTCTTCCACGTCGTCGTAGGAAGGATGATAGGCTTCCTGTGAAGAAGTCGAGACATTCTCCCTCTCCTTCTCCTCGCTCGTCTCTCTCCGTTTGAGTCTCCCTCGAGAGTTCGTTCTGCTCCCCAGCGGCTCTCTAGAGGAGGTGAGAAATTCGTTTCTCGCTCTCGGGAAGCGGTTTTACCCGCTCTTACGAAATCTGATGTTCGTAAGCGAGCTGTGGACGCCGAGCGCGCTTCTGTGCAAGTTGAGCGTGCTTCAGTGGACGCCAAGCGCGCACCTGTTGATGACAAACGCGCGCCAGTAGACGCCAAGCGCGCGCCAGTGGACGCCAGGCGTGCACTAGTAGATGCCGAGCGCGCATTAGTTGGCGCCAGACGTGTGGCTTCGGACACCAAGCGCGCGCCTGTGGACGCCAGTTCCTCACCAACACAAGCACAGGTGGAAGAGGGAACCCTACCTGTTCGTCGTACTTTTCTTATTGACAATACTTCAGCGCAAGAGGCGATTGCTTCGTCTACACACCGTTCGGCTAGAGTTTCTTCAGTACTCCCTCCAACTTCTCCAGTTTCTGAAGAGGGAGTTAGTGACGCTTTCGTCGAAGCAGATGAAGAGCAGCAGTTGGCTTCTGTCTCATCGGACTACAAGGTTTTGACGCGTCTTCTCCAGTCGGAGTTTGGAGAAACTTTTCAACCTGAAGCCCCTCGTACTCCTCCTTCTCAATTTTCTTCATTCAAAGCGTCAAAGGCATCGGGATTTGTCAAGATGAAGAAGTCGCTTTCCACGAAGCAAGCGTTCCGCAAAATCCACGATTGGATGGAGAAGAGGAAAGCTTTAGGCAAGACCTCTTTCGCTTTGCCGCCTTCAAGACTCTGCGGGAAAGCGGGCATGTGGTACGAGACGGGAGAGAATGTCGGCGTTAAACTTCCAGCCTCTGCTCAGGGTGATTTTGGGAGCATTGTGGATGCCTCCAGAAGAGCCCTCCTGTCATCATCGAAAGTCTCTTGGACACATAGCGAGTTGGACTTCCATCTAAAAGGCCTCTTCAGGACTCTAGAGGTCTTTAACTTTCTCGACTGGTGTCTGGGAGTTTTGGATGCCAGGTCCAGGAGTTCTGATTCCATTAGTCTGGGGGAGCTGTCCAGTGTATTGTCTTGCATGGACAAGGCCGTCAGGGATGGTTCTGAGGAGTTGACTACTCATTTCAGCACGGGACTTCTCAAGAAAAGAGCACTCTTCTGTAACTTTACAGCTAAATCCGTCTCTCCAGCGCAAAAGGCGGATTTGCTCTTCGCTCCGTTTTCAGACCATCTCTTCCCCCAGGCTATGGTTAAGGACATAGCCTCGAGTCTTCAGGAGAAAGCAACGCAAGATCTTCTGGCTCAGTCTTCGAGGAGACCAGCAGGTACTTCATCTTCTGGGGTTTCTTCTACCAAGAAATCGAAGCCCTTTCGAGTTGGATCTTCCTCGAAACCAGCCTCTCGAGGAAGAGGCTCTTCCAGAGGCAAAACCCCTGCTCCTTCAAAGAGTAGGAAGTGATATGGAAGTCCTTCAGCCGCCGGTAGGAGCCAGACTTCTACTTTTCGCGAGAGCCTGGGAAGAGAGAGATGCCGACGCTTGGTCGCTAGATATCGTGAGGAAGGGATACAGAATTCCGTTCATGAAGTCGCCCCCGCTGTCTTCGACACCAAGGGATTTGTCTCCTTCGTATCGAGGAGAAAAACAGAAAGTGCTTTTCGATCTGCTAGATCAAATGATCGAGAAGCAAGCTGTGGAACAGGTCTTTGACCTGGATTCTCCAGGTTTTTACAACCGTCTGTTCCTAGTGCCGAAGCAGTCGGGGGGGTGGCGACCCGTCCTCGATGTCAGCAGCCTAAATCTCTTCGTCACCAAGCAGAAATTCAAGATGGAGACACCTCAATCTGTGCTGGCAGCTTTAAGACCAGGGGATTGGATGGTCTCACTAGACCTCCAGGAAGCGTATTTTCACGTCCCCATCCATCCCCAATCAAGGAAATACCTGCGGTTTGTCCTGAAGAGGAAAGTATTCCAGTTCAGGGCACTCTGCTTCGGTCTGAGCACAGCGCCGATGGTTTTCACCATTCTTATGAAGAACGTGGCGAGGTGGCTCCATCTTGCGAAGATAAGGATCTCTCTCTACCTCGACGACTGGCTTATTCGAGCCTCATCGCAAGACCGTTGTCTGGAGGACCTGCACACGACCTTGTCGTTAGCGAAGTCCCTGGGGCTTCTGGTAAATCTCGAAAAGTCGCATCTGACTCCTTCTCAATCCTTAGTCTATCTGGGGATTCAGATGGACTCAGTGGCTTTTCGGGCTTTTCCGTCCCAGGGGCGACAACTTCAATGCCTAGACAAAGTGTCAACCTTTCTGGGGAAGGAAACATGCTCGGTGAGGGAATGGATGAGTCTGCTGGGGACCATTTCCTCACTGGAGAAGTTTGTTTCTCTGGGAAGGTTGCACCTCAGACCACTTCAATTCTTCCTATCCAACAATTGGAAGCGCAAACAAGATCTGGAAGCTATCTTGTGGTTGACGGAAGAGGTGAAAGAACACCTAAGTTGGTGGTCAGATCCGCGGAAGCTTGCAGAAGGGCTTTCTCTCAAGCTTCGGAACCCCGACCTAGTGTTGTTATCCGACGCGTCTTCCACGGGCTGGGGAGCAACACTAGGAGGGAGAGAAGTGTCAGGCACCTGGAGAGGGGAACAGGTGTCCTGGCACATCAATCTCAAAGAACTATCAGCGATTTACCTGGCGCTGAGGTTCTTCCAGGAAGAAATCTCCAACAAAGTCATTCAGATCAACTCGGACAACACCACAGCCCTGGCATACCTCAGGAATCAGGGGGGAACCCACTCTCCTTCTCTGTTCGCCATCGAGAAGGAACTCCTGTTATGGGCGAAGTCGCAAGACGTCACTATCCTGACAAGATTCGTGTCAGGAGTAGAGAACGTTCGAGCAGACCTTCTCAGTCGGCGAGGACAGCTTCTGCCGACGGAATGGACCCTTCAGCAGGAGGTTTGCCAGTCGTTGTTGAACCTGTGGGGTTGTCCTCATGTGGACGTTTTCGCAACTTCCCGGACGAAAAGACTTCCGCTGTATTGCTCTCCAGTTCTGGACCCGGGAGCAGTGGCAGTAGACGCCCTACTTTGGAGTTGGTCGGGTCTGGACCTTTACACCTTTCCCCCGTTCAAGATCCTCGGGGAGGTAATGAGGAAGTTCACGGCATCAGAGGGAGTGAGGATGACCCTCATTGCCCCCTTCTGGCCAGCGGCCGACTGGTTCACAGAGGTGATGTCCTTCTTGGTAGACTTTCCGAGGACTCTGCCCTTAAGGAAAGATCTACTCAGACAGCCCCACTTCGAGAGGTACCACAAAAACCTCCCCGCTCTGAGTCTGACTGCATTCAGACTATCAAGAAGTTGGCCAGAGCGAGGGGTTTTTCAAGACCTGTGGCTAAGGCGATTGCCACCGCAAGGAGGCCCTCCTCAATCGCTTTGTACCAATCGAAGTGGGCTGTCTTCAGAAGCTGGTGCAGAAAGAAGGGCATTTCCTCCACCACAACCTCTGTGAGCCAGATAGCTGATTTCCTTCTTTACCTGAGAGAGGAAGTGAAGTTAGCTGTTCCCACAATAAAAGGCCACAGGAGCGTGCTTTCTGTAGTCTTCAGGCACAGAGGACTCGACTTGACAAATAATAGAGACCTTCATGATCTCATTAGATCTTTCGAGACTACGAAGGTCATTCAACCTAAAGTACCCTAGTGGAATTTAGATGTGGTACTTAAGTTCCTGATGTCAGGTCAGTTCAAACCGCTTCATTCAGCTTCACTTAGGAATCTGACGAAGAAGACCATTTTCCTAACCGCTCTGGCGACGGCGAAGAGGGTTAGCGAAATCCAGGTTATCAGTAAGCAGATTGGGTTCTCGGATCATAATGCGGTTTGTTCTTTAAGTCCTACGTTCTTAGCAAAGAACGAGAATCCTTCCAACCCTTGGCCGAGGACGTTTGAAATCAAAGGGTTGTCAGAAATAGTGGGAAATGAACGTGAGAGGGTCCTGTGTCCTGTCAGGGCTCTCAAATTCTATTTGCAGAGAACTAAAGCCTGCAGAGGCTCTTCTGACAACTTGTGGTGCTCGGTAAAAAAACCGGATCTTCCGATGTCGAAGAACGCACTGGCGGTCTTCCTAAGAAGTACGATTAAAGAAGCTCATGAAAAGTGCAGTGATAGTGATATGAAGCTTCTAAAAGTGAAAGCCCACGAGGTGAGGGCTATCGCTACCTCGGTAGCTTTTCACAAAAATATGGCACTCAAAGACATTTTGAATGCCACATTTTGGCGAAGCAATTCGGTGTTCGCTTCACACTACCTGCGGGAGGTGAAAGCGACATACGAAAATTGCTACTCGCTCGGACCATACGTTGCTGCAGACACTGTTTTGGGGGCAGGAGGTAACACTCATCCTAGCCTTTAGTGGTTAGGTGAGTTTTTAACTTGTGTTTTATGGTTGTGGGGTGACCGCCTGGGGCGGATCTCCCTTCCATTAGCTTAGTTTAAGTGGGATACCTTTGGTAGGCTAGGCCAGGTGGTGTGTTTTTACCATCGTTGCCCTCATCTGTATGGTTCATGGGTTCTAAGTCACGTCGTGGTCTCGCCCCTGTTGACAGATCATCTGGAGTGCACCAGCTATATAGGTCTCTACCTCGCTGGCAACTCTAGTAGCACAAGCAGACTTACGTGGCAGTAATCACGAAGCCAGCTATGCTAACCGGTAAGGAACCAAAATATCAATTATCTGCATATATGTGTTTCCTAAATCTTCTATTCTATCTTCTCCCACCACCAAAGGTGGGATTCAGCTATATATATATCTGACAGGTAAGTTTCATGAACAAAATGATATTGTAATGATACAATTAAGTTTGTTCATACTTACCTGGCAGATATATATAATCAAGTACCCACCCACCTCCCCTCAGGAGACAGTGGAAATAAAAATTATGAATAGAAAATGGGAATGGTTCCTGATACCCGCCTCCCAGTTTGATAAAATTAATGTATGGAACAATCTTAAAATAAAAAATTTTAGGCTTCAAATTAAATTTAATTAACAATTAACAAGAAATGATTAAGATAGTTAACTATTAATAATAATGACAATTATCTATATATGAAATAGCGAAAAACTGTAGTTATTCCGAAGGAATGGCGTGAAAGGAGTTGAGTCACTGCACTCCTCCGTCTTGAGAAGGAACCCGTCAAAAGTGAGGGAATGCAAACTTCCTCCTCCCGATGTCCATTAATTATCAAAGGAAATACAAGGACCTGACAACACAAATAAGTACGATAAAAATTATACATATAAAACAAATTAGAAATTATAAAGGGTCGAAAAAATCTGCAACACGTGTATAAATTACGTCGAAGAAAAATAACTATTCGACATCCCTTTCTATTTGATAAATTACGTAAAAACAAATGAAAGAGAAATATAAAAATTTGTTATCGGATAGCACTGAATAATGAGATAAGTATAATGATAAATTTGATGTTAAATATTCTTTAGGTCCTTTTAATTTATTTAATGAGCGTGATGGGGTCAAAGTTGATACGGAAAAAAATCTTTAAACCTATGATTCGGACAGTACTTGAACTTGCGTTACTCATTGTACTCACATCTTCATTAGTCCCGATCCGCTGAAGTGAGATTCCAAAGTCCCGTGGTGGAATGGACTATACGTAGCTCGGAAAAAAGGTGTTATTAAGCTTGCTGCCATTCTGACGTCCAAGTCCATGAGCCATCCTCGGCTGCTAAGGTTTTAGCTTGCCATATTAATGATAATGAATCGGATGAAGTAATATTGTGCACCCACCCACTGACTCTGACTGTCCTGGTGCACACCGACCGGTCAACTCTCCAACTGAAAGAAATCAGTAACTACGGGGCAGCCTTTACTTCCTTCGTCAACCAACAGACGATGTTCCGAGATCTCAAACGACCGTATGGGCTTGTTGATCGTAAACGAGCATAATGCAAGCACTTTTACAAAGGTTATTACTATTTTAGTCGGGTGAGACCTAAGAACATCGTAACATTAAATTTAAAAAATCAATCATACTTTGAAAGAAAAAAAATATGACAAAATTTAATAATAAATAAAGTTATTTCTTAATCAAAAAATAAAAAAGGAAATATGATAGGCTTATTTTTTCTTCACCCAGCGGTGGGAATGGGTACTAACCACCTGACTCCCACTACGTGTGTCGTAAGTTTTAAATTCTGTCGGATGTCGGAAAATACAGCTATATATATATCTGCCAGGTAAGTATGAACAAACTTAATTGTATCATTACAATATCATTTTTAGTTCTAATACAATTTGAACTTATTTCGTGACGGTAACGTTCCGAATTCCTCCAGTGTGCGCTCTTTTTCGCGTTCCCTATTAGAAGTAAGGTGTTAGTGCCCTCGTCTGTATGTAGCCCGAGCCTAGGACTGCCCTGCGACAGTTGGAAAAGTCCGCTGCCAGGGAACCGGGTCGATTCTTGGGACGATGGGATTCTGTGCCCTCCAGTACATACTTCGCCCTTTTCATGGTCTGAATCTCGTTTAAAGCGTTTGCCAAAGGACCGTTAAAGAGTTCACATAAGAACCATTTCGGTAAGCGGTAATGCTCGCTCCGTAGGCTCATTCTGTCGTCTTCAACACCTAGTTTGAGGTGTTAGCATGCATAGGCTTAATAATATATGATATAGGTGTAGATATTTTATCGAGATGATAATGTATCTGTAGCGAGTTTTTTACACGTTTAGATATGTCGACTCGGTCGACTGTTTATCTCTCATGTTTTGGTTTCTAGATTCTTGTATGCCTGTATATTTCTTTTTCTTCGTAATGCTTGTGTTTGTTCTTTGCGTGCTTCCTCTTCGGCTATCGGCAAATCTCTTACTATTGCCTCGATTAATGTTTCTCTTTCAAGTCTACACTGTCTGTAGTATCTACAGTTCTCGCCGAGCTAGATATCCTAGCTTCAGAGATTTCTTACTTAGTTTCATATAGGAATGCTTTCAAATAAGTACGATCGCTTTCAGACGAGGCGGGAGCGTTGTTGTAACTCCTCTCCCACCGCCTCCCACTTTTGGCGCCTCATTCTCTCTCCTATCGACTCGTGCGGACTGCGGACCAGTGTTCCCAGACTTACGATAATTATCGTACGAGTTTGTACGAGTACAGTAATTTGACCGTCTGTACGATAAACGATTATTAATCAAAATACGATAATTTGAAGAGATTTTGTATGATAATTTGGTCTGATACATCGGAGAACCCTGCTGTGGACATTGTTGACTTGTTGTGAACGCAGTTGACTCATGCGGAGTGCAGACTTGGCTGAGTTCCAGGTCGCTTAAACTGTCTTCCTCTCGTTGAGTCGTGGTGGATTCGATACAGCACTCAGCTGCTGTCACTTCTTATCGACAAGTGTCTCTTTTTGTCACCAAGGGTTGCAGAGAAAGAGCAATCCTTTAAGCTCTTTTGTGTACCTCTTGTCGGCAGCTGTCTCCTCCCATCGTCCGCTGACAGAAGAAGAGTTTGAATGGAGTTGGAGTAACTCGTTTGGGCCAGTCAGCATTTGTTGCCACACTCCTCATTTTGTTTAGGATAGAGGCCACATAGAGAAAATATCTTAATTGTCTTAGCATATTTTGGCACCCTCTGTATTGGAGAAGAGAGCCAACGCTTTCTCCAATTAGAGAGCATTTCGTAACTTTTCTCGTCCTTGGACACACAATATCCCTTTGGGTCTGCCTTGGCTTGTTGTCTTGTCTTTTAAAGTCGTGGAGAGCCGAAGGCCGCCTTTTGCTGTACAGCGCTTATTGGTCCTTTAACCGTCTTTAGTAGAAGGTTTGCTTTCTTTCTCTTTCCTGTGGGGAAATGAACTCGAGACTGACAGACATGCTGATGGATTTTCGGTCTTACTTGAGTTAGCATTACCTTTTATTTACGTTGTCTCGTCTGCAACTTCTTAGAGAGGTGGAGACGCCAACCTAGCGGGAGTTTTTAGCGAGGAAACCAGTAACTCATTTCTGATTGCTGCACCCTCTTAATGAGAGAATGCCTTGATGAAGTCATTGGGCTTCCGCACGGCATATCATTCCCATGCTGAAGCCTGGTGACGGGCAAGAGGGCTCTCGAACTGAGGAATTTTTTTTTTTCCTCAGTTTGAGACTAAATTTCTCGCATCCTATTTCTATTACTTATAATTGTTTCATTCTTCTGGATTTTTATGAGCTTTCTCCAACCTTGCTGTCAAAACTCTTACCCATTTCACTGGCCAGATGTTTTTTAGGAGACATCATATCCGGGATTGGAAATTTTTTCAAAATCAATTGTGCGAGCTGTGGTGGTCTTGCCAACTACCCGATAATGTTTGGACACCTTGGAATGTCAGTATTTCCATACTGGCATGCGGGACTATTCTCGAACCAAAACTTGGCCTTCGGATTCCAGGGGTTGGCCGGTTTCATAGAGATAGGACTCTCGGCATTCTGTCTGGTTTGCCTGCCACTATGATTAAAGTGGGGATGATTGTATTCTTGTAATGCTCTCAGTCCCATCAAGCGGGTTTGGCATACACTTGAGCCACTCTAATCATAGTGGTACCATCCCTTTGTGGTAGGGTAAGGAGTGGACATTTGGGAAGCAGCTCTCACAGGTGTCAATGGTGGAGAAATTAATTTCATGAAAGGATAATGGGTTCTCTTTTGGGATGTCAGTGAGTCTTAACTTTTTTTCTTTCCCCCAACTAATTTAATGACTGAAATTAATGTTTTTATACATGCAACTTACCCGGCAGATATATACTTAGCTAATAGACTCTGTCGTCCCGAGAGAATTCAAAACTCGCGGCACACGCTACAGGTAGGTCAGGTGATCTACCATTCCCGCCGCTGGGTGGCAGTATCCGGAACCATTCCCGTTTTCTGACAGATTTTCTCTGTCGCCGGGGCCGGCAACAACTGTTGTTGGTTCCTTCTGCTTGGAATTCTGCTCGTTCGCCGAGAATTTGTTGGATTGATTTTGGTGAAGTACTCTTTTTTTTTCTCTCTCTCTCTCTCTGGCTTGGCATACGCTTGTAGTGGACTGTTTTAGGAATTGGATTAGGTATTTTCTCTCACGATGGCTGACGTTAAGATAACACCTATGTTTAAGGTGTGTGCAAGGGACGAATGTAGAACTAGACTTCTGAAAGCAGAGATAGATCCCCATACAATTTGTGTTAAATGTAGAGGTTCTGAATGTTCTTTTGATAAGACTTGTGCTGAATGTGAGGGACTGACAGAACAAGAATGGAAGGATTTGACTGCTTATATCAAGAAAAGAGAGAAGGATAGAGCTAGGAAAGCTTCCGCAAAAAGCTCGAGTAGATCTTGTTCTTTTGAACCTCTTTCAAACTCCCAGGACCAGGGAGGAGGAATGTCAAAAGCCGCAGGGAGGATGTGGAGCATCCCCAACGATCAGGTGTCCCTTCGGCAGATCCTGAAGTAGCGACCCAGGCTGCCCTGGATAGCCGTAGAGAAGGCATGCTGAAGGAGTGCTTTTCTGCTTCGGACTACTCCTCGTCTAGGCGTGGATGGAGCTCTGCCTCGAAGTCTCGTCCTTTGAAGAGATCGTGGGTTTCGCCGAAAGGAGACGCTCTTGATTCGAGCCCCGAGCGCTTCCCTGAGGATTTTCCTTCTAGTAGTAAGAAGGCGAGAAGACCGTCTCCAGCTCCTCAAGATCCTACTAAGCTCTTCCTGCTTAACCTGCAAGAACAGTTGTCCTCCCTGGTAGGCGCTCTCCATAAGGATTCTTCGCGAAGGAAAGACGCCTCCCTTCCAGTGAAGAGATCGAAGTTTTCATATTCTAGCAGGCGCTCGTCTCCTGAGAGACACTCTCGATCTCCCTTTAAGTGCTCCTCACCTCCGTACAAGAATGCTCCGCACAGACAGCTCGAAACCCCCTAGGAGCTCTTCTCCTCGCAGTAAAGTTCTCAGAGGAGACGCTCGGCTACAATTTCACGGAGAGATCAGGAGTCGGACTCCTCTACTGATGACCATGGCAGGCGTCAAGAGCCTATCAAGAGCCAGGATCTTGTCAGGCACAGGAGTCGAGTGAGCGCCAGGAGCCTTTCAGGTGTCAAGAGCATATTCAGGCGCCAGGAGCCCAGCAGGCGCCAGGAGCCAAGCAGACGCCAGGATCTCGTTAGGCGCCAGGAGCCCAGCAGGCGCCTAGGTTTGAATAGGACCCCTTCACACTTTATGAGCTCTTCAGAGAGTAGGAGCCCTTCGCCTTGCAAGAAACAGGATCCTGATAAGGAGATCTTCTACCTTTAAGAGCTCCCTTGCATCTTGCAGTAGCAAGCATAGGTCGCATGGAAGGCGATCTCCTTCTTATTGACAGAAGTCCCCCGCTCCTTCTCAAAGCCGCTCCCCTTCGAAGGGCTCTCCCTGCAGCCGGAAGGTTAGAGGAAGTCTCGGATGAATGGAATTTCCAGTCGACGGTAGTTTCGTCTCCGGACTATAAAAGGAAAAGGCTGTCTTTGCTTTTGCTGAAGGAGTTTGGTGATACGCTTCAACCAGCTGATCCGCCCTCACCAGGATCTTTGCTGTCGAGCACGAAGTCTCCGAAAGCCGCCTCATTCGTGAAAATGCGTCCTACCCTAAGCATGAAGAAGGCTTTCAAAGGACTTGGAGAGTGGCTTCACACTAAAAGAGAAGCGGGCAAGACTATGTTTTCATGCCCTCCTTCCAGGCTGATGGGAAAACCTGGAAGATGGTATGATACCAAGGAGCCTATGGGCTTAGGGCTTCCCTCGTCCGCAGATGCAGACTATGCTTCATTGGTTGATTCTTCAAGGAGGCGCGCTCTCCTCTCAGCTAAGGCTACGTGGGGGATGTGCGAGCTAGATCATCTCCTCAAGGGCCTCTTCAGGACACTGGAGGTGTTCAATTTTATGGACTTGTCTCTGGGAGCCCTTGCGAAAAGAGCCCAAGATCCGGAATTCGTGAGCATGGAGGAGCTCTCGAGCGTTTTAGCTTGTTTGGATAGAGCGGTGATGGACGGTTCGGTGGAAGTTGCTTCCCTATTTGGCTCGGGAATCTTAAAAGAAGAGGTCAGTTTATAGCTCATTCCTGACCAAGTCAGTCTCTCCTCTTCAGAGGTCGGCCTTATTATATTCACCGCTTTCCAGCCACCTCTTCCCACAGGACACGGTGAGGGATATAGCTAAATCCTTAGCTGGAAAGGCTACTCAGGACCTCCTTACACAATCAGCGAAGAGGTTCAAGCCCGCTGTTCTCTTACAAAGAAGGAGAAAGCACCTCTTCACAGCCCTTTCGAGGAGTCTCTTCTTCTTCGAGAACCCCTTTCAGAGGTAGGAGACCTGACCACAGAGGAAGACCTTCCAGGAGACCTGTCGGGAAGGCAAAATGAGAAAGAAGTCCTCCAGATATCTGTAGGCGCCAGACTTTCGAACTTTGCCAGAGTCTGGGCGCAGAAAGGGGCAGACAGCTGGACCCTCTCAATCCTCGAGAGAGGATACCTGATCCCCTTCAGGGAAAATCCTCCCTTAACGAAAACTCCAAGGGAGTTGACGGCAAGATACAAAGATCCTGTCAAGAGTCAAGCTCTCCTGCAAGCAGTGGACCTTATGCTGCAGAAGAGGGCAATAGAACCGGTTCAAGATCTCCATTCACCAGGTTTCTACAACAGACTGTTCCTGGTACCCAAAGCCTCGGGCGGGTGGAGGCCGGTTTTAGACGTAAGTGCTCTGAACTTCTTTGTGATCAAGAAGAAGTTCTCGATGGAGACTTCTTCCTCTGTGCTTTCTGCTCTTCGTCCAGGGGACTGGATGGTATCCCTGGACCTTCAAGATGCATACGTATTTCCATGTGCCAATTCACCCGGCATCAAGGAAATATCTCAGATTCATGTCACGGGAAAGAGTCTTCCAATTTCGAGCGTTGTGCTTCGGACTGTCGATGGCCCCTCAAGTCTTCACGGGCATCCTAAGGAATGTGGCACATTGGCTACATTTGAAGGGAATCAGGATCTCGATGTACTTGGACGACTGGCTCATAAGAGCAAAGTCAAAGGATCAGTGTCTGGAGGACCTTTCTGTAACATTAAGAATGACACAGTCGCTGGGACTCCTAGTCAACCTCGAGAAATCCCAGCTGGATCCCCAGCAGAGCATAGTCTATCTGGGGATTCAGATGGATTCTCGGGGTTTTCTAGCGTCTCCATCAATAGAGAGGATAGAACGCTGCCTATCGAAGGTTTCAGTTTTTCTAGGGAAAGAACATTGCTCTGCAAGGGAATGGATGAGTTTGCTGGGAACCCTCTCCTCGTTGGAGCAGTTCGTTTCCTTAGGAAGACTGCACCTAAGACCCCTTCAGTATTATCTGAAGGAGAACTGGGATCAGAGTTCCCAGGACCTAGAAGACACTTTTGTAATCATGGACAAGATCAAGCAGGATCTACTATGGTGGCTGGACCCAAAGAAACTCAGCCAAGGAGTATCTCTGCACATACAGAGCCCTCTCCGAGCGTTGTTTGCAGACGCGTCGGATTCAGGATGGGGAGCGACGTTGGGCTCGGAAGAAGTGTCAGGCACCTGGGAAGGAGCGCAGGTGTCCTGGCACATAAACCAAAAGGAGTTGAAAGCCATTTACTTAGTCCTCATCCACTTTCAAAAGCAGATCTCAGGGTCTATCATTCAGGTCAATTCAGACAACACGGCAGCCCTCGCATATATCAGTAAACAAGGGGGAACTCATTCATTCTCCCTTTACGAGACAGCGAGGGAGTTGCTGCTTTGGGCTCAGGAGAAAGAAATCTCTCTCCTCACCAGGTTTATACAGGGAGAGAGAAACGTTCGGGCGGATCTGCTAAGCAGAAAAAAACCAAGTTCTCCCCACCGAATGGACCCTCAATCCGCAAGTGTGCGAGCAGTTATGGGGAAGGCGGAACATAGACTTGTTCGCAACCAACTGGAACAAAAGGTTGGAGAATTATTGCTCCCCGATTGCAGATCCAAGAGCAATAGCCATAGACGGCCTCCTGATGGATTGGAAGGGCATAGACGGGTACGCTTTTCCCCCCTTCAAACTAGTAGGGGAAGTAATAAGGAAGTTTGCTTCCTCAGAAGGAGCGAAGCTGACTTTCATCGCCCCCTTTTGGCCAGCCCAGGATTGGGTTACAGAGGTGCTGGAGTGGATGGTGGATCTTCCCAGATCGCTCCCACTAAGGAGCGATCTTCTCAAACAGCCCCACTTCGACAGGTATCACAAAAACCTCCCCGCTCTAAGTCTAACTGCCTTCAGACTATTGAAGGGCTTGTTAGAGCGAGGGGGTTTTCTCGCGAAGCTTCAAAAGCAATCGCAAGAGCCAGGAGACCTTCCACATTACGAGTGTACCAGTCGAAGTGGGAGGTGTTTAGAAGATGGAGCAAGTCGCACAACGTATCTGTAACTGACATTGCGGATTTTCTTCTTTATCTTAGAAGAAAGTGTAACCTAGCTGTCTCAACGATCAAGGGGTACAGAAGCATGCTGGCCTCTGTTTTCAGGCATAGGGGGCTGGATGTGTCAGAGAATAAGGACCTACAGGATCTTATTAGGTCTTTCGAGACCTCAAAAAGCCAGACCAGCAAGAATCCCAGTTGGAATTTGGATGTGGTCCTTCATTTTCTTATGTCAGACAAGTTCGTACCTGCTAATAAGGCCTCCTTTAGAGACTTGACAAGAAAGTCTCTGTTCCTTTTCGCCCTAGCAACGGCAAAAAGGGTAAGTGAACTTCAAGCGTTAGAAGGCAGAGTGGGTTTTAAGAAGGATGCTGCAATTTGCTCTTTTAAGCCTCTCTTCTTAGCGAAAAGCGAGAATCCATCAAAACCATGGCCAAGAAGCTTTGAAGTGAAAGGGCTTTCTTCTCTTACGGGGGAAGAACAGGAGAGGACTTCGTCCGGTAAGAGCCGTCAAGTTTTATTTGCAAAGAAAGTCTCTATTAGGAGGTACGGAAGAAAGTCTTTGGTGCTCGGTCAAGGATCCGACAAGACCTTATTTCGAAAAACGCTGACGTTTTTCATAAAAGACGTTATTAAGGCAGCGCACCTTGCTTGTGGTGATGAACAGTTTAAGCTCCTCAGAGTGAAGGCGCATGAAGTGAGGGCCATAGCAACCTCAATGGCCTTTCACAAGACGTGGTCTCTTCAAGCTCTAATAGAGTCCACGTATTGGAAGTGTAACTTGGTATTCGCTTCTCACTATCTAAGAGATGGTAGAGTTACTTATGAGAAGTGCTTCTCACTCGGAGCGTACGTTTCCGCGGGTTCAGTGCTGGGAGGAGGAGCTGAGGTTAATCCTAATTAGTTTAGTTAATGTCTTTTTAGCGTTATGGTGTTTGGTTTTTATGGTCGATTGGAAGAGGGTATAGGAAGTAACCCCTTTCAATTCCGAGATCTAACATTGTTAGGATGGTCAGGTGGTCGGGATTAACTTGTGGTCTCCTCGTTGTGTATTGTGTAAAACCTAAAGCTCTGTCATGTAAGAGGGCTAGCCCCCATTGATACGATACAGGTCAGGCTCTGTCATGTAAGCGGGTAAGCCCCCATTGACACGATCCATATAGGCTCTGTCGCGTAAGCGGGCTAGCCCCCATTGACATGATCCAGAAGGGCTATTCAGTTATAGGTCTCTACCTCGCTGAAGCTCTTGAGGCATGCAGGCTCAATGACAGTAATCATGAAGTCTTCTGCCCAAACAGGTGAGAACCAAGGATATATATCCTACAACAATTGTTGTTTCCCGTTGTTATTTTTAATTATTGTGTGTATTTAGCTGTCTCTTACCCTCCACCAAGGGTGCCAATCAGCTAAGTATATATGTATCTGCCGGGTAAGTTGCATGTATAAAAATGATATTGTTAAGATACAAAGTTTTATACATACTTACCTGGTCAGATATACGATTGATGCCCCCCACCCAGCCTCCCCTCAGGAGACAGGTGGAAGAGAAAATCTGTCAGAAAATGGGAATGGTTCCAGATACCGCCACCCAGCGGCGGGAATGGTAGATCACCTGACCTACCTGTAGCGTGTGCGGCAAGTTTTGAATTCTGTCGGGACGACGGAGTCTATAGCTAAGTATATATCTGCCAGGTAAATATGTATAAAACTTTATTGTATCTTAACTATCATTTCTTATACCCCTGGATCGAATGGCGAACCTCAGACACTGTTGACGACCTCTGCTAATTTAATTAGGGAAAACTTCTGTTTGATTGACCCTCGGAACTAGGAAGGAACCTATTCTATTGGATATTCCAAAAGATTGAGTTAATCTGGGTAACCGCCCAAAAATGGAAAACTTCTTAGTCCTTCGATGTTACCCAAATTCCAATAGGGAGAAATTATGATAATATACAGGCAGCCCTCGGTTAACAGCAGGGGTTCTGTTCCTGGCCGATGCTGCTAATCGAACATCGCTGCTAAGCGAAAATCAGCAATAACAGCACTAAAAACCTGCTTAGCGGTGCCGCTAAGTGAATAATTGCGCCGTTAACCAGAGATGGGCACTGTTAACCAGAGATCAGCACCGAAAAGAAATCCAGTTACCCCAGCAGCTCGCTAGACAAGCGCCGTAAAACCGGATAGCCGTTAACTGATACCACTGTTAACCGAGGGCTGCCTGTACAAAGAATTTGAGTGTTATGGATCTATAACAGAAATAAGAATGAAACTGGAAGATACAAAATGGGATTCATGGATATCTTACAATAGTCATGACAAAGCATTTAATGCAATATGTATTATTAATAATATCAAAATTAATAACTTGAATATAATGGCTGCTCTTTGCGACAAGGTACCAAAGGATTTGGATGTTTATAGACCTGCGGACTGGTTTGTGAAAAGCTTGCTGATATAGTTATGCCTTCCCAGAGGAAGCCAAAACCACCGATGTGGCTTGTAGCTGAATCTCAGGGGGTTACATGGAACTATTTCAAAATATGCAAATTAATTCAGAAAAAAGTAGGAACTATTGCACCTGGGGATATATCTCGTTTTGGAAAAAATAGTTACCTTATCCATGCCAAATCGCGCGCACAATCCGTAATACTATCCAACCTTAAAACAAATGATGATGATATCAAGTTAGATGTCAAACCCCACCTAAATTTTAGCTACGGAAGGTGAGTAGTTTTTAACAAAGATCTGTATGAATTTACAGGGGAGGAGATACTGGCCATGTGTCCACTAAATGTATGGAAAGTACACAAAGTCCCAGGTACATCAATGATTATCCTTACTTTCCAGGATGCTGATGTACCTTCCCACATTATTATTGAAAATTAAATTATTTAAGTTCGACCATGCAAGTAGAAGCCACTGCAATGTTTTAATTGTTTTAAATTTGGACACCCATCAAAAGTTTGCAAAAACAAAAAAATGTGTGGGATTTGCTCCAAATCTTACCATGGAGAATTTACACTTGAGGCCAGGTGTTTAAATTGCAACTCAAATCATAAATCCACTGACCGGAGCTGCGAGCTGTGTAAGTCGGAAGAAGCTGCCCTTAACAAATCCAATTTAGAACATATAAGTGTGGGATATGCCAAAAGACTATTAACCCTTGAACGCCGAAGCGGTAAAAAAAAAAGGTCTCCCGTGTGCCGGAGGTGTTTCAGAGTGAGTGCGGAAGCGGAAAAAATATTTTTTTTTAAAAATCACAGCGCGCTTAGTTTTCAAGATTAAGAGTTCAATTTTGGCTCCTCTTTTTGTCATTGGCTGAAGTTTAGTATGCAACCATCAAAAATGAAAAAAATATCATTATCATATATAAATAATGCGATATATGATAGCGCAAAAACGAAAATTTATATATAATTGTATTCAAATCGCGTGTGTGCAAAACGGTTTTAAAAAAAGGTAACAGTTACTTTTTTTCGTTGTAATGTACACTAAATTGCGATCATTTTTGGTAAATAACAAATTGTAAAACAATAAAAGCAACACAGAGAAAATATTATCAAAATAATGCATGAATTCGTTAACGCGCGGACACAAACAAATATTTTTTCTAAAATTCCCATATAAATCTAAAATATTTTGTCTAGAGACTTCCAATTTCCTTTCAAAATGAAGACAAATGATTCGAATATTTATATAACTTGTTAAGAGTATTAGCTTACAAATGCAGTTTTTGACCATATCTGACGAGTTAAAGTTGACCGAATGTCGATTTTTTTATATATATATTTGTATATGCAATTATTTCGGAAATAAAAAAAGCTACAACCTTCAAATATTTTCGTTTTATTCTAAATGAAATTGCGCACATTTTCATATATAAAACTCTATGAAATGCCTAATCTGAAACGGAGCAAATATTCCGAGAATGGGACGTACGCATTTCGGAGATTTGTGGCGGAGAATCCGCGCGCGGAGGGAAGGAAAGTTTTTTTTTTTTTTTTAATTCACCATAAATCTAAATATTTTGCTAGAGACTTCGAATTTGTTTCAAGATGAAAGATAAATGACTGAATATTACTAAACTGTAAGAGTTTTAAGCTTTACAATTGCGTTTTTTCGACCATTTCGGTAGAGTCAAAGTTGACCGAACGTGGTTTTTTTTCTATTGTGATTATATGCAAATATTTCAAAAATGAGAAAAGCTACAACCTTCAATTATGTTTTGTTTTATTCTACATGAAATTGCGCACATTTTCATATATAAAACTTTATGTAACGGCTAATTTAAAATGGTGCAAACATTACCACAATCGCACGTATGATTTTTTTTAGAAGAGTTACCGCGCAGACGTAAAGAAAATGTTATTTTTTTAATAAATTCACCATAAATCGAAATATTGTGCTAGAGACTTCCAATTTGTTGCAAAATGAAGGT
Source organism: Macrobrachium nipponense (assembly GCF_015104395.2). Lineage (NCBI taxonomy): Eukaryota > Metazoa > Arthropoda > Malacostraca > Decapoda > Palaemonidae > Macrobrachium > Macrobrachium nipponense. The sequence continues at coordinate 31,334,813 of NC_061107.1, read as the reverse complement.
AAATGCTTGAATATTACTAGAATATAAGCGGTTTAGCTTACAATTCCGTTTTTCGACCATTTCGGTAAAGTCAAAGTTGACCGAAGGTTGAAAATTTGTCACATCATTTTTTATATGAAAATATTTCAAAATTAATAAAAGCTACAACCATGGGTTGTTTTTAGTTGTATTGTGCATGAAGTTGCGCACATTTTATATTATAAAACTTTATGTAACGGCTAATTTTGAAATGGTGCAAACATTACCACAATCGCATGTATGATTTTTTTTCGGAAGAGTTACCGCGCGGACGTAAGGAAAAAGTTTTTTCATAAATTCACCATAAATCGAAATATTGTGCTAGAGACTTTCAATTAGTTGCAAAATTAAGGTAAATGATTGAATATTACTAAAATATAAGAGTTTTAGCTTACAATTGCGTTTTTTGACCATTTCGGTAGAGTCAAAGTTGACCGAAGGTTGAAATTTTGGCACTTATCGTTATTTATATGAAAATATCTCAAAACTGATAAAAGCTACAATCATGAGTATTTTATTGTTGTATTCTACATAAAAATGCGCACAATTTCATATATAATACTCCATGTAACGGCTAATTTAAAATGGTACAAAAATTATGTCAAAGTGACGAAATAATTTCCGAGATGTGTCACAGATACTTTTTAGTGCGGCAAGAAAGAAATTCGCGCCTGCGTAACGATTGTAAACAAAACAACACCTCGATCCGTGAACTCCCAGCATCCCTCAAGGCGCGTGATTCAAAAGTTTTCGGCTGGTAGGTCTATAAGTATTTTTCCGCGAATTTAAAAAAAAATTTTTTGAGTCGACGTATGGTACGTCCATTCGGCATACGGGAGACATTTTGACTCGACGTTTAATACGTCCATTCGGCGTTTAAGGGTTAAATAAATCAAGTAGCTATGGAAAGGCATTAAAATCAAACCCACCTAGCACTGCCAATAGTTCTAGAAAAAGAAATATACCATCTAATGATAAAATGCTGCATGATGAGGTAAGCATATTGCCTTCTGAGGCTTTGCCACAGTGTATTAACAGTGGGGCATTGCCCATCCCCTTACAACCTTTGTCCCCCATTACAATAAGTAGTACAAACCTCTCTCAGGCCATGTCCTTGCCTGATTTGATGGAGGTTCCACTTAAAACCAACTTGCCTGGTGCACCTGTTGTGGGGAATGTGTAAAAACCTAGAAGCCCACCACCTATTAATAAAAAAAGAGAGAGACCTCCATCTCTCTCACCCCCTTCCATAAGAAACATTAAAGCTATGACGTCAAATAAATTTGATGTTTTATCTGTTGATGTTTCTGATCAACTGGAAGATAACTTGAATAAATCAGAAATTCAAGTTGAGGTCCACCATCCACCTCAACAAATAGATCAAAAGGACACAAAGAAAAAGACAAACGTAAAACCCAATATATCAAGACCATCTCTAAAGAAACCTACAGGAAATAATGTTAGATTAAAAGATGTCTTCCAGAAGTGATCCATAGTTTTCTCCTCCATTTTGCAATGGAATTGTCAGGGTTTAAGGGCCAAATATGAAGAACTTAAGCTACTAATTCATGAGCATTCCCCCATAATTGTATGTCTACAGGAGAGCAAGCTTGATGCTAATACTCCTTGTCCTCAAGAGTATGTTAGCTATAGAACACCATATAATCAACAAGCAGGGAGCCATGGCGGAAGTCTCACTTACGTTCGTCGAGATGTTCCCCAAATATCTTTGTCTATTCGTACACCTCTGCAGGCAGTGGTTGTACAGATTGATATAGGGAGAAAATATACAATATGCTCTCTGTACCTACCTCCAATTGATAATATTTTGTATGATAATTTAGTAGTGGTGATTTAACAACTCCCCCAACCTTTTCTCTTACTGGGAGATTTGAATGGTAGACATCCTTTATGGGGCGATGTTTTAGCAAACACAAGGGGCAATATTATATCATCAATTGTGGAAAATGAGGACGTCGGACTCCTTAATACAGGAGAGCCCACACACTTTCATGTCCAGACAGGTACCTTGTCATGCATTTACCTATCAATCGCAAGCTTTAATTGCCTTCTCGATTTTGATTGGAGGACATTAGATGATTGGCATACTAGTGGTCATGCACCAATCATTGTAAACACCAACAATGGTCCACCTTTACAGAGATCGCCACGATGGAATCTTGACAAGGCAGACTGGGGTAGATTTCGTGAGCTAAGCGAAATTGAAGGGAATGCAGAACAGTTTGAAAATATTGATGATGCCATAGACATGCTGAATGGAACCCTTCATACAGCAAGAGTCAATTCAATTCCCAAAACAACAGGGTTATTCAAACGACGACCAGTCCCCTGGTGGTCTTCAGAACTAACTGCCCTGCACAGAGCCACAAGAAGGTCTTTAACCCGATTGTGCAGACGCTGTACTGAGGAGAATTTAATTATATACAAGAAATGTAGAGCACAGTTCCATCGTGCCATGAAAGAAGCTAGGCGCCAGTCTTGGGTGTCTTTTGTTTTCTCCATTAACAGTAGAACACCACCATCTTCTGTGTGGAGGAAAGTAAAAAAGATAGCAGGCAAATTCACCCCCAACCCACCACCAGTGTTGAAGGTGAATGATCAGTATGTGACTGGAGCAACTAAGGTTAGCAATGCCCTGGCGGATCATTTCTCAAATGTATCATGCAAGTGTGAAGCAGCTCTTGGTCACCAGTTTAATTTTGAATTTTGCAACAGGAAGAGAAGAGTCATACAACTCTCCTTTTACTGAAAGAGAATTTGACTCCGCACTTGCTACGTGTAATGATACAGCCCCTGGACCCGATGGAATTCCATATGCAATGATTAAACATGTACTTGTTAATACCAAGTGGTTTATTTTAAGCATTATTAACAGAATATGGCATGATCATAGTTATCCAAGAGTTTGGGAACTAGCCTTTATTTTAGCCTTTTTAAAACCTGGTAAGGATAAGTTTTTAGCTGCAAACTATCGACCAATTGCATTGACATCTTGTTTACGCAAGATCATGGAGAAGATGGTCAATGTAAGACTGGTATGGTACCTGGGAAAGAAGGTTATTTTATCACCTATCCAGTGTGGATTTAGAAAAATGCATTCAACGACTGATGTGTTGATACGACTGGAATCCTCTATTTGTGAAGCCTTTACTTCCAAACAGCACCATGTAACAGTCTTTTTTTTATCTTGAGAAGGCATATGATATGGTATACTTAAAAACCATTCATGAATTGGGATTACGAGGAGAGTTACCATTGTTCATTCAATCATTTGTTTCACATAGATTTTTTCAAGTGAGAGTCGGGGAAACTCTATCAGAGAGATGTCAGGAAGAAGGAGTTCCCCAGGGTAGTGTGCTAAGTAATTACTATTTGCACTAGCCATTAATGGGATAATCCTCTGTATTCCCCAAGATATTCTCTCAACATTATTTGTAGATGATCTCTCCATATCATTTGCTGGATCTAGAATGTCGATGGTTGAGAGAAAACTACAACTCTCAATTGACAAAATTATTCAGTGGGCTGATATGAATGGATTTAAGTTTTCGACAAGCAAAACTGTTGTTGTGTCCATTTTTCCTGTCGTATTCGGGGAGTACATCCAGACCCGAATATATACATCAAAGGCCAACGTATCCCATGTGTAAGTGAAGCTAGATTTTTAGGTTTGATATTTGATTGCAGGTTGACATGGGTTCCTACTTAAAGGTGTTAAAAGTTAAGTGTCTTGATGGCCCAAATCTTTTAAAACAAGTATGTCACAATACATCATGGGGGCCAGACCCCAAAACTATTTTAAATATTATACAAGGCCTTAAAACCTTTTCAAAATTAGTTATGGGTGTGAATATACTCCTCAGCCACCCCAAGCCGATTAAAGTATTAGATTCTATACACCATGCTGGTATTAGATTGTCTACAGGAGCGTTTAGAACTTCGCCTAATTCCGAAGTCCCCTTCCTTGTTGACGCTGGAGAATTAACTTTAGACCTTTACCGAAAGTCTTCTATTATTCGGTATTGGTTTAGGTTGCAAAGACTTCCCAATTCTTTAGCCTGTCAGACGGCAAACTTTGTAAGGCATTGTAGATATTTTGAGTTACACCCAAAATCTCCTCAACCTTATGGTTTTCGGGTAAAACAATTAATAAACGGTCTTGATATAGCAAGAAATAGAGTTCTTCCATTTAGGATATCACCAACCCTCCATGGAAATTAACAGAGATATCTTTTTGTAAATATTTTATTGGTATAAAAAAGAACACGACTGAATTAGAAGCCAGGTCTCTCTTTCATGAACATGTCGAAGAACATAGGGAATCAACTTTTATATATACAGATGGCTCCAAATCTGATGCTGGCGTTGGATTTGGAGTATATAGTGGTTCTTTTAATTGAAGAGGTGCACTTCCTCTAGTATCTTCCATATTTACTGCAGAACTATATGCATATTAACCGCTATTGAGAAAATAGCATTAAAAGATGAGGGCAATTTTAACCATTTTTAGTGACGCAAGAAGTGTCCTTCAAGCTTTAGAAGTTTTTTTTAATTCTAGTAACCCTTTTTTTTTAAAGATTTTAAGAGTGGGCTTTCATTATTGGTCTGAAAGGCCATAACAGTTCGATTTCGTTGGGTTCCGGCACACGTTGGTGTGTGTGGAAATGAGGAGGGAGATTCACTGGCAAAGAATGCTGCAGCTGAGTTGCTACCAAGAAGGTATCTCATTCCATGTAATGATTTTTTACTTACAATTAAGAATTTTATTTATAATAATTGGCAAAAGCTTTGGGATAGCTTAGCTGATAATCAGATGAGAGAAATAACAAATGTTATATCCCTTGGAAAATAATAACATGATGCCCCGGAAAGTGGAGACTACTCTTTGTCGTCGTCCGAATTGGTTACACTCTCGGTGATGGACACATGAGTTTTCTTGCTAGCTGGCGAACACCAACCATATTGTGACAACTGTTTGATACCCTTGACAGTGAGGCATTTGTTGACTGAATGCCCCACTTATAGCACGGAAAGAAATAGATATCTGTTTGAGGCTCGAGGTGAGGATGGCAGGTTCATCCTTGCCAAGATTCTTGGACATAATGTGTCGTACAATGCAAGTGGCATTTTTAGATTTATTTCAGAAGCAGATCTTCTGAAAGCTATTTAACTTTTACAATGACATATTTGCTTTTATGGTTTTAACTGAATATAATACTTTTATTCTTTATTTATAATAAACGATATCAGCGTCAATGACCTTCGATGTCAGGATCCCAGAAAACTTCCAATCATTCATTCATTCATTCCCTCTGTGGAATATTGTAAATAGTTTTATGGTTGCAAGGCAGATTGTTCAGATAATGTTCTTAAACAGAAATTCCTTTGCCATGCTGAAAAGCATAACTCCAAACAAATCTTTACCAATGGCTCCAAATCCAGTGCTGTGATATACCCTGACAGTAATGTTTGTGTTGCACTACCAAGTTCTGCTTCTGTCTTTTCTGCTGAACATTTTAGCATTTTAACAGCACTTAAGAAAATTATTACTTTAGAAGGAGGTAATTTTACTATTTTTAGTGATTCCAAGAGTGCCTTGGAAGCTTTGACATCTTTTAATCCAGTACACCCTGTAGTACTGGATATAATAGTGGTTGTTTTTCATTAAAACAAAAACAGAAGGTAGTCAACTTCTGCTGGGTTCCTTCACGTTGGCATTGTTGGAAATGAACGACCATATGAACTGGTTAAGTCAGTTACATAAAAAAAATCCAAGAAGTATAGCAATTCCTTGCTCTGACTTCATTCCTGAAATTAAAAAGACAGCAGAATCAGTTTGGCAATTTTATTGGACAATAGAGAGCAATATAAAAAAATCAGGTGCTGTAATGACGCAGGAAAACCAGCTTCGGGAGCTGTAGCCACTGGGAGGGTTAACTGTAAGGAAGTCCCTCCTATAAGGATGGGAGAAAACCAGTTTACTACCAGCAAAAGCTTATAAATCTGTTTCTTTCCACAGGCTTATATAAATTCTCTCTCCCTTAATTTTTTTTTTTATAAATTTTTCTTACATAATTTCAGGTTACGGTGGTCTGACTTATGGCAGGCCTTGGAATGAAATTCCTGCCATAATCCGTGGGACTGCTGTAATGCCTTGACCTGTTTCCTGTCCAGAATAGAATTGTATGAAATTTCAATACGGGGCTGATTTTGTTTTATTTGAAATACTTCCTTATTGTTAATTATTAGATTTACTTGGATAAATTATCTTAACAGCGGAATTAACTTTTTCTTTACCCTGATAATTGATAATCCAGCTTCTAAGAGATCCTCTGGTTGTTTGTATGTAAGGACGTAACTGCCAAACAACTTGCCGTTACAGAAACTTCAAATCTGAGCTGAGGTGAACAGCAGTCTTGGAAGGTGGCAGATTCTTCTAACTGCTAATGCCACGTGAACACCACCACTTCAGCTCTCGCACCTTCAAGAAGATTTTTAAATATTCTATCATTTTCGTAGCAGCGAAGAAATGGAACAGGAGCTTCTCATCCTTGGAGTACTCCAGTGATAACTTGGCGAATCTACATCATTGACACCTCTAGAATACAACCATAAACTTATCAATACAGCAGAGCTTCATCTGCAGGTGGGTTCCCTCATTATCAGTTTAATTACAAAGGTGAAATCTGTAGTGAACTTAGCAGTTAAACGTTTATCTTGGGTAAATAATTTGCTGTACTCTCTGTCCTCACTTTAACTGTTACTGGAAACTTCATCATATATTCATGCTCACTTACGTACTTGGTGCCAATTTGATATTTGTTTCGTGTTCACCACGCTATTGATTAATTTACAGTTGTTCAGGGATTTAAAATTTTATTAGTACCTGCAGCTGAAGTGTGATTTTCATATTTGATTTTATTATAAGTGTATTTTGCGCGTGAATACATTTTCCTAAAGGTTAGGTAATGGAAGGTTATGTTTTTGATAGGTGTGTAATGCGGTATTTTCTCTGGCTATTACAGCTCTTAGGTGCGCGTGTTTGTCAGCGAACCTCGAGAACTACGTACTGCCCACCTCCATAGCCAGGACTAACCATAAGTAATTTAATCAAGTGAAGATTGTATTCGTCACATTATTAATGATAATAGCAGAATGTATGGTTAATTTTAGTACTAACTTTGATTAAATCTTTAATTGAAATTATTACTCCAGTTTTTTACATTTTCTCAATATTCAGTATAAGAATGAATGGAAGTGAGGAGGCATGCAATTTAGTTACAAGACATCCTGCCTTGATTACTGAATTAAGTATGAAGTCTAACCTCTAAAATTGTCATTTTGCTTTCATAAAGAATCAGCTTGGGTCATTGCTTTTAACTGCAATTACAATTGTCAACATAGAGTAGTTGTTAAAAACTGCTTTGTAGTAGAGATTTCCTTTCAAGGGTTTATAAATCCTTTTTTTGGTGAAGATGTCTTTTGATGACCTTTAATTTCTCCTGGTCCCCGTGATATTACCAAAATGCAGACAGGAGTTCCAGGGACTTTTCCTTTGACATGTTGCCTGTAACAGTTTGGGACACAATTTTTAGTGATAGGCACTACTACTCACCTAAGGGGTGTCTCCATATATGAAAGGTTTAGTGTTTGCATCCCTATAGGAGCAACTGAAACATTGTTACATCAATTAAATTTTTCCTAGATATACATCTCAAAGCCTTTCATATAGGTCTTACCTTTCTCAACCACCCAGTTACTTTTTTTTCTTGTAATCTGCTGAAAGAGCAAAGGTTGGCTTTTGTTGGAGTGCCTGGGTAATCCCTCTGCCCCTCCATCTCCAAGAAGTTACTCTCATTGTTGTCCAGATCACAGCTGGTCCAGCAGATTTGTTGTATGGTACTCCATACATGAAAAGTCCTGGTTTGTACACCAAAGTAAAATGTGAATTACTTTTAAAAATTTGTCATATTATACTTAAAGTATAATCTGCATTGCTAAATAGACAGTATGACATAGCTATGTACAAAATATTGATTTGAAAATTGGGGATATTCGCATGCAAACTCTTTGTAAAAAAAAGTTTCAAGTCATAAGCTATGCCTCTGATATGGTTTTCATCGATTAAATTTACCTTGCCATAATTATTAAAATTTCTACTTGACAGACATCAAAGGGTGTCCTGTCAGTCATTTGTATTATTTCTGAAAAGGGTAACACAATAATAATCTTTTATTAGCTATTAAGGAATTATAGGTAACTGTGCCAAAGAGACAACTTATATTAAACTTAACAAATATTTATAAAAATTTATTCGATATTTGTACTGTACACATACACCAGTAAAACAAAATATAACTGAGGAACAGCACATGTTGATACAGCACTTGACCACACTGACATGTAGCTCATAATTACGAATCGGTTATTGCTCAGCACATCACATTCGACGAAGTCTTTGGTAAAACTTCAAAACATCTGGATGTGCACGTATACATGTGGGATTGAAATCCAGTACCCTTATACTCTTGAGGTTCTTGGCTCGAGACAGTGCCACGTATGCTTGACCAGATTCAAAGACTTTGGAGAGGGACATTTCTGCGCAGTCCAAAGTCATACCCTGAAAAAAATTAAAATTTTGTATTTATTAAAACCTGTTGTACTTATACAGGACACATTTCCAAAAATACAAAAACAATGAAGTTAATTTAAATATATTCAAGAATAACAGATTTGAGATTCAATCTGATTCACAGTCCACCTGGGTTCTAGTCTTTTCACAGCAATAAATTACAGTAAACCCCCTGATTTGCGCGGGATGTGTTCCAGAACCTCCTGCGAACAGTTGAAATCTGTAAATACTTGGTATCCTCCTCTAAAAATGCTTATAACTGCCTATCTTGAAAGTTCAAATACCAAATGTATACTTAAAAAGTATCATCCTACATCAAATATACCTTAAATTCTTGCAGTATTATTATTATAATTATCATTATTACAGGCAGTCTCCGGTTATTGGCTGCCTGTTTTCAGTGTTCTGGTTTTATGGTGCTTATCTAGCACCAAAAATCAGTTCCTGTTATTAGTGCTGATACACACCTAACAAAGGCGCCATTAACCAGTTATCAGCCGATAACAAAAAATTCCTCTGGTCCTGCATTGGCAGCAGCGGGGAGCAAACTCGTGCTACCAAATTGACAGGCAGGTACGCAGCCAACTGTCCAGTGGGGAACTTATTCATGTGTAAAAGTATGTCAATATGTTTTTTGAAGAAGTCTGGCATAATTTGTTTGTTAGAGAGATTCCCGGGTTGAGTTGTCTGAGATTCTGTAATGTGTAGCCCCTTTGAGTATGTGCATGTACCAGACCTTTAGAGAGCTGGAAGTGATCATATGTGAACAGCCCATGGTTGGTAAGGCAGAACAGACAAGACAAAGCTAGGCTTGTCTTTCAAGTCTCCTGTCATCTTGCACAAATAGGAAGAATATAGTGCTCTGTTTTCACAAAACTAATTTATGGTTTCATTTCAAGGCAGGAACTTTTCTTGGAGCAATCCTGCACTCAAGCACTATAGTACTGCCATGGCTATCATTGGCCAGAAGTTACTGTTACCTCCAAGGTTATGCTGTTGCTGAAGCACTGTAAATAAACTTCATTTCTATATATATATTTCAAGTTTTGATCACGCCAAGAACGTATAAAGCCATTGGCCATAGTCACTGACCCAAAGATTGTGTAACAAAATTGGTGCTGTGACTAGGATATTTTAAGTGGCAGCGCTTCAGTGTGATTTTATTGTGTTAGCCTAAAGTTTAGCACAATTCAGCTTGGGAGCATCAGAGATGGTGAAGCCTGTGGAGCTACCCATGGCAATGGGTTCCCAAAGTAAGTATATCTTAGTTCTACCAGACCACTGAACTGATTAACAGCTCTCTTAGGGTTGGCCCGAAGGATTTGGATATTTTCATGTGGCTAGGAACTATATGCTTACTTAGCAACAGGATCTACAGCTTATTGTGGGATCCAAACCACATTTAGAAATGAATTTCTATCATCAGAAATAACTTCCTCGGATTTTGCGTTGGTAGAGCGGGGAATTGAACCCAGACCCTGAGAACTGTAGTCCAGCACATAACCGACATGTCCAACGAGGAAGACCAGATTTATGAGGTTTGAGAAGAAGCAATAAAATGTAGCCCATGCAAAGCAACAAGCAGCAAGAGCAGAGGCTGAAATGCAGAAGCAGCTGAAAGGCAGTATGGAAATGAATGTAAAGTGTTGAGAGACAAAGCCGATGTTGGCAAAGCCCAAGTTATCCAACAGCTCAATCACACATGATATTTTTTATATTAATGTTTAAAAGCAAGTCAATATAATTTTCTTAAAAGTTTAACATAATCTTTTTGTTTGAGATATTTCCAGGCTTATCACATAATAAGTCCCTATTTGGGAAGGTAGAAAAGACAGAGGAGGCAAGATAAGGCAACAAATAGGCAAATCTGAAGTCTTGCAGTCATCTCGTGCCGACAGAAAGGAGATGGAGCTTTGTTTAACAAAACTATTTGAGTCTTATACCTAAAGAATGATGATAAAGAAATCCCTGCTACTATTCATAAGAGTACAATTGGCCAGAACTGTTATTGTTACCTCCATGGTTATGTCATTGCTGATTAAATTTTTATCTATATCTCGTTTTTAATCACACCAGGCATAAAGTCTTTGGCTACTAAGACATAAGCACCTTACACAGTACACATACACACACACACACACACACTTTCTGTGACACTGGGGAATTTAGCTAAAAATGTTTCCCAATCAAAAGGACTAAGTTACCAAAATGGGATTAGCATTGGTTTTCACCTGTCATTAAAAAAAAAAGCCTTATGCTGGGAAGCCACTTAGGACTGTCATAAACAATAATATAGTGGAACTCTAAGAAAAATGGTCTATCCAATTTGAATAATAAAAATGTGTTCAATGAATAAACACTCGTGCACAGGAGTGTTTATTCAATATGTATACTAAGGCTTTGCGATCCGTGCACCCAACTTTTCCATATATTATCAACTAGCTAAAATTGTAAAGTTATAATAAACTGTAAAAATATTATAGGCTAAAGTGGTAAATCAACAGTTACAGTAAAATTATAATCTAAAACAAAATGGCTTCAGATATCCTCAAAAACTAATTTCTTTCAGAAATCCTAATGGGTCTCTGTATCTATGTCACCCAAAATCCTAGCAAGAGATTTAATCTGAAGATCATGTTTAATTCAGGCTGCTAAAAACCTGTAGCAGATCCCCAGTGGGCTCAACCAACAATGTTCTGTAATAATATAAAAACATTCATGAGTAGAATAGAAAATAAAATTTAGGCCAAAAGCAAAGCCTTCTTCACATGGTGAGGGGGTAAGGCATCCTGCCTTCATTCTTGCTTTAAATGCCCTCCACACAAGCTGACTGACAGAGCCAAAATGAAGTTCTATTTCAGATGGCATTACAAGGAAGTTAAATTTCAGATGGCATTACAAGTATACAACAGAACTAAGTTTGTCTTCAAGTTCTGACACAGCAACACAGCTAAATGGAATTTGTGAATAAACTTTATTCACCACCCTATCATTAATAGCAAAACCTACCTGTGATTTGTGTATAGAAAAAGCCCAAGCAAGTTTCAGAGGAAATTGTCTTCTGGTAAGGTACATGCCTCCTGCAGCCTTTATAGTCCACTTTTCATGCTTGATTTCTGTTGTAATACCACACACAAATCTTATAATTGGGCAGCCTGGAATAAGAGGTGTACACATTAGTAAAGTTGTTCTGCTTTTGATCACTCTAAACGTATAGAACATGCAATTTTCAATGTTTTTCAGTTCATAAGTCAAATTTAAAATATTTCAAAAAAGTCCCATCAATCACATATATTATGTACCTACATTCATGGTCTTTTTATGTCTCCAGACTCACAGTCTTTTGTCTAACAGACAAGAAACTCGTGATCTTGCTTGCATGCATCATCCAAACTTTCAGTATCTATCAATCACATTCCTCAATGTTGGAGAGTCCACAGTACTGTTAAAACT
>NC_061107.1:31318877-31322189 GCF_015104395.2 Macrobrachium nipponense | reverse complement strand
GGTCTCAAACGTAGTTGCAAATCTCACACGCGCGTTCAACATTTTTTACTTACAACTCGAGGGTATTTAGAAGATTGACGCCATCTCGATGTTTACGGAGTAGCTTGTGTCAATAAAAACTAACCATTTCCGTGATAAATCCGCACACATTGTACCCACAGACGCTGGAGCACTTTTATCACAACAATCGAAACACGATTTCTCATCAACAACAAGCCAGGCGTAAACAGCTGTTGGGGTAGAAGATGACGAGAAGCGTGCTCTTGGCTAATTTTTAAATAAGTAGTAAAACATCAATATTTTACATATTTATGATGATTAATTTGAAAATATTCGTTATTGAAAAAGTAACTCGACTCTGACTCAAATTTAAGTAATTATTTTTCTGAATTAGAACGTTCTTTCAAGTTCTGTATTATGACGTCACGACATCTTGACTTTCGTACCTATTGTAAATAATTGCTATACTCAACTGTCATTGCAGAACAGTTTACCAGTATTCGTGCAGATTGTTATCAGCTATACATGTAATTGTTATAATCGTAATGCGCATATATATCTTTATTATTTACTTTTTGGATATATGAAGATGTTTACTGCTGGATTATCGCCGTAGTGTGACGCAATCGTTTTCGGGTCCATGGGCCTCTGGTGTTTTCGCACCATAAGAAATTATGGGGCCGATTTGCAATGACCAGAAAGTCGTTAAAAGAGGAAAGTTAGCATTGAGGGGCATATTTTTTGTTTTGACTGAGAAAAATACAAAATTTATTCAATAGCTAGCTTGTAAAAAACAAAAATACTGGTTATAAAAAACTTGATGACAACTAAGCAGCATGTCTACTATGGGTTTTCAGAGACAGTGCAAGCACGTTTTGGCAATACCTATTTCTGTGAACGAACACTCGTAACAGAGCGAGATTTTTCTTTAGTTGCATTACCCCAGTGCCGTAATTTATAAGGGTATCGTGAATCACTAATCGTAAAGAATAACTACACTTGTCCTTGTACTAATAGACCAAAACTCCATTATCCAGAAATGGATAGGAACACACCAGTAAACAGCTCCACCTACCCTCTCCCCCCACCTCCACCGCCACCCCTGTCCTTCTTCCTTCCTTCACCTTCCCTTCTCTCTCTCTGAAAGTTGTTGCAGTTTAAACTTATTTTCTATGATTTTTCCATCTATCTATCTAATAATAGTAGTTTACATTGGTGGATATATCTAACGATTCACTCGGTTGTTACCTGCCCATTGACCGATATATTTATACACTGATCCACTCAACTCTCTCTCTCTCTCTCTCTCTCTCTCTCTCTCTCTCTCTCTCTCTCTGTTTCTTTTATCGTAATTCGAAAAATGAACAAGAAATATATTTCATACTTGTATAGCATTAATTAAATACTTTCAAGTTTTTAATTCAGTCGTAATGATGAATGTAGGTGCATCTACTAGTGCTCTGCAAAATAGTTAAGCAGGACATGAGGTATGTAAAATTTAAAAAATGAGAGAGGAGAGAGAAGGAGAGGGAGCAGGACCCCTAGAGAGAGAGAGAGAGGAGAGAGAGAGGAGAGAGAGAGAGAGAGAGAGAAGGAGAGAAAGAGAGGAGAAGGCGAGAGAGAGAGAGAGAGAGAGAGAGAGAGAGAGAGAGAGAGAGAGAGAGAGAGAGAGAGAGAGAGAGAGAGAGAGAGAGAGAGAGAGAGAGAGAGAGAGAGAGAGAGAGAGAGAGAGGACGGAATAGGAAGGGACATTAAAATACCTGGAAATGAAAATCCCTATAATCCAATAATTATAGCCTCAGGGTTTGTCTCGAAAACCATTCAAAGGTCTGTCACACAAGTGTAAAGTTGTTTTGAAAATTTGGCAGACATGTCTCCTCATAGCGTATAGTGTTGCTGATGAATGAGGTTGTGTTGTTTATTGTTAATTATTAACCTCCTATATACCCTACATGGTTGGGGGACCCTTTGTGAATGCTGGTTTTGTGTTGGGTAAATATTTTGGAGAGAGGTTGGGAAGGAATCCGTGCGTGCGCTAATTTTCATCACGAAGGACATGTTTAAACAATAATAGCCACTTGATTTATGTTTCATTTTTATGACAATTTGTGTGGTTTATGTATGCTCTAATTTTAGTTTAAAAATATTAAAAAAATTTTCATGCACAACAGTTTATATTGCAGGTAATAAATATTATATTAGTTAGTAATAACGAACATGGGTACATCACGTAGGGCAAAGGGATGGGCCCACTTGCCCCTCACCCGGATATCGTCATTTCAGCGAGTGAAAATATGGCTCAGGTTTACTATGTCAACTGAACGACTTAAGGAGGTTACAGATTCTTTAGTAACGAACATTGACTAACTTGAAAAATAATTTTTGACATTTAACTACATTACTTTGTTTACCTTCCTTTCTATTGTAGTATATTCTTCCGGTTAACCCTGAGGAGTGTTTCAAAAAACATGTTTTTTTCCATAAATTATCTCCCATGTCAAATCTGGGTGTGATAACCAGCAGACAGCCACTCTTCGCCCAGATTCCATGAGAAGTAAACGTGACTGGGTCTCTCTCCAGTGCATCCCCTTTCTCTGACAATCGCTGGGGTGAGGCCGACCCACATGATGCTAGAAAGGTTAGTGATCGGAAATCAAAGTTTTTACATAACAGTTCCTTAATGACCAGTGTGCATAGTCATGTGACTTTGTTGTGTTGGGGAGTTTTGCTGGATCCTATATGTACTTAATGCATCACCAACCAAGTGGCAGAGATGTCACATATCGCCAAAATGTCCAATTTGCTAAGTGCCACTTTTTGCCTGTTTTTTGCAAAAAACAAAGTTTTCAGATAAACATTAAATAATGACTATTACTCATTCTAATTTTGCTTTGTACTTTTGGAATATGTCGGAGGATGATGTTTCTAAAAAATGAATGCCTTTGTGAATGCATATGACGTCGTAAATGCGCTCAAGGTCACGTGACCTAGTGCCAATTTGTGTGTTTTTTGCGAAAAGTAAAGTTAGGTATTACGTAGCCAATTCATGTCGGACTGTGTGCATAATAGCTAATTTGTGTAGTTTTTTTATATTGTAAATTGTTTTGGGATGTTTACGGGACACGTAAGCAACTCTGGGGGCTTTACTTTGTTGTTCGTAGTAAACGTGTGCTGGCCTTGGTAGTGGCTGAGGTGCCATATCGCCAATTCTCCATGCGTCTTTGAATGCCCCTTTCTTTTTTTTCTTTTTTTAAGCAACGCTTATTAGGTAAACGTAGCGTATTGAAATTGAACAGTGTTCATGCTAATCTA
>NC_061107.1:31301377-31313877 GCF_015104395.2 Macrobrachium nipponense | reverse complement strand
AATGAAGACAAATGATTGAATATTACTATACTGTAAGAGTATTAGCTTACAATTGCAATTTTCGACCATATCTGACGAGTTAAAGTTGACCGAATGTCGAATTTTTTTATATATATATTTTTTATATGCAATTATTTCGGAAATAAGAAAAGCTACAACCTTCAAATATTTTTAGTTTTATTTTACATGAAATTGCGCACATTTTCATATATGAAACTCTATGAAATGCCTAATATGAAACGGAGCAAATATTCCGAGATTGGAACGTACGCATTTCGGACATTTGTGGCGGAGAATCCGCGCGCGGAGGGAAGGAGATTTTTTTTTTTTAAATTCACCATAAATCTAAATATTGTGCTAGAGACTTCGAATTTGTTTCAAGATGAAGATAAATGACTGAATATTACTAGACTGTAAGAGTTTTAGCTTAAAATTGCGTTTTTCTACCATTTCGGTACAGTCAAAGTTGACCAAACGTGGTTTTTTATCTATTTATCGGGATTTATATTCAAATATTTCAAAAATGAGAAAAGCTACAACCTTCAATTATTTTTTGTTGTATTCTGCATGGAATTGCGCACATTTTAATATATAAAACTTTATGTAACGGCAAATTTTAAAATGGTGCAAACATTACAACAATCGCATGTATGATTTTTTTCGGAAGAGTCACCGCGCGGACGTAAGGAAAAAGTTTTTTCATAAATTCACCATAAATCGAATATTGTGCTAGAGACTTTCAATTAGTGGCAAAATGAAGGTAAATGATTGAATATTACTAAAATATAAGAGTTTTAGCTTACAATTGCGTTTTTCGACCATTTCAGTAGAGTCAAAGTTGACCGAAGGTTGAAATTTTGGCAATTATCGTTATTTATATAAAAATATCTCAAAACTGATAAAAGCTACAATCATGAGTATTTTTTAGTTGTATTCTACATAAAAATGCGCATATTTTCATATATAATACTCCATGTAACGGCTAATTGAAAATGGTACAAAAATTATGTCAAAGTGACGAAATAATTTCCGAGATGTGTCACAGATACTTTTTAGTGCGGCAAGAAAGAAATTCGCGCTTGCGCGCCTGCGTAACGATTGTAAACAAAACAACACCTTGATCCGTGAAATCCCAGCATCCCCCAAGGCGCGTGATTCAAAAGTTTTAGGCTGGTAGGCCTATAAGTATTTTTCTGCGAATTTAAAAAAAAACTTTTGTAAGTCGACGTAAAATACGTCCAGTCGGCGTAAGAGAGCTAAAGGTATACCTTTGGTATCTGAACTTTCAAAATAGGCAGTTATAAGCATTTTTAGTGGTGGTTTTAACTATTCACGGGTTTTGACTATTCACGCGGGTGTCTGGTACACATCCCCCGCTAATACAGGGGGAACACTGTATGCACAAAAATGAAAATAAAATCATTATTTATATTTCTCTGATGATTGTACTTTTTTAACAGGTCCTTCTTTTCTAGCACCTGTCTATAAAATTCTTTACAGTTAAAATTCAGTTTCCATGTGCATCGTTTCACAGTTTCTACAGAAACCAGATCAAACTTGTTTCGTTCATAAGTCCACTGGATATTCATGATTGAGAATATACTGGCACAAAAATAAAATCTCTGCATATTATTCTTTAAATTCCCTCTGCTGAAGGAGAGAACGTCTTCTTTCATTGCAGGGCACGGGCTTCCATTCATCAGATTTTATATCTCCATGTTTACCAAGGAGTTTTTAAAATGTTGACGAGTATCAAAAAATGCATGTTGGCGTCACTTTTTATACCTTTGTTTTTTTAACACTAGACAAGAAGATTGTACTTGTTCCCATGAAGAAAAAGTATCTCATAACATCAATGAAAAGTGATCAACACTTTCCAAAGATGAAACCCATTTCTGAAGATATTCTTGGCAAGTGACGTACCAAATAGTTATCCACTTACAGTAGGAATTATTATGATAAACTAAAACCGGGACAATAAGTGTGTCCCAAAAGGGTCATTGTGGGACAGGGGACAAAATGATCAAATCCGGGACATGTCCCAAAAAATTGGGACGTCTGGCAACTTTAGGCCTAACTAATATTGAAAGTGTGTAGGAAATTTGAAATTGTATGTATGTGTTAAATGATTGGGTTGTATCATAAGAGCAGTCATAGACTGGACAAAGCAATTGCCTAATGACCATATTTTCCTCTCTACGTTGTAGGTTTGGTATCATGGCAGAACGTACAGGGACAAACTTGCCTCAAGGTTCTGAAGGCTTGCAGGTCGATGAGGGTGACTCTAATATTGTAAGAGAATCAGACGTGCGCGTTCCACAGAAGCTGTCTGGAGAAGAATGGAGAGAAAGACTCACAAAGGCTTTGGCAGATGTGGAATCAGGGATGTCAGTGCGTCAGGCTGCTAAAAATCACTCAGTGGGTAGGAGTACCCTATCAAAGTATGCGCACAGTGTGCCTGATTTTAGCGTAATAAAGAATGCGCCATGGCTGCCTGCTGATGTAGAAAGGGATATAGCAGAGTGGTGCATCGTGATGGGTAGGGCTGGCTATCCTCAGACCAAACAGAGTCTGCCATTGGTAGTCCAGCATATTCTTAATCAAAAGAAGAAGAAAGTTTTCAAAAATAAAAATCTACCGACTTATGGATGGACGGACAGATTCCTGAACCGACACCCTGAGTTGTCCAACCGGATACCAGAAAATCTTGGTCACTTGAGGGCTTCCATAACTCCAGATATAATCGCCAATTTTTTTAGAGACTTGGAAGACTTCTTAGAGGCTGAGGGCCTAGATGTAAATGATTTTTTAAGCCTAGATAATTCATCGCGAGTTTTCAACTGCGATGAAACTGGTGTTGTCATCAGTGCACATGACAGGGCTTCCAAAGTTTTGGTTAAAAAGGGTATTCGGTCTGCTTATAAAGTGACAGGAGAGGGCAAGCTCATGATGACTGTTCTGTGCTGTGCATCAGCCGATGGAAGTCTCATGAGGCCCTTTATAGTTAATAAAGGGAAAACTCCAACAATTTATGCGAAGCACCAAGATTTAGCAGCAGATTCTTACAGTGTAGGCTGTTCTGATACGGGTTGGATGACGGCAGAACTGTTTCATGACTGGTTAGGTAACATTTTTGAACAGGAACTTATAAAAAAGAACACTACAAGACCTGTTATCTTATTTCTGGATGGTCATACAAGCCACATGAATTTGGAAACACTAAGATTTGCCCGTGAGAAGGGAATCCTTATGAAATACCTTCCTCCCCACTCCTCCCATATAATGCAACCACTTGATGTCGCTGTATTCAAGCCGCTCAAGACATGCTATAGAAAGGCCTACAGAGAAATTTGGGGGGAATTGTCAGGCAGGGACATGGCCAAAAAGCACTTCCCACGTGTACTAATGAAGGCCATCAAAGAGTGTAACATTGCTGAAAATATAAAAAGTGGATTCCGGACAACAGGTTTGGTCCCTTTTAACCCCAATGCTATCAGTCCCTCCAGGTATGTGACAACAGGAGAACAACCTGCTTCTCCAGTCCAACTCCAGGAGACCTCTACTATTACTACATCAGCAGCAGGAGCTGCATCTCCCGAGGAAATTTATAATGCAGGTTTTATGGAGGGACAAAGATTAACCTTAAACCGTATAGAGGCTGTGGTCCCACAGGACCAAATAGCCTTTTTTAAAACTAGGAAGACTCCTATGGGTTGGATTGATGCCCCAGACTTAAGTTATATGATGTTTAGGGAACTTCAGGTCACTGTGCCATGTCCTGTGAATCCATTTGCTGGACAAACCCAGCCCATGGCAGTTCCCAATGAGATGGAGCCTTTCCCACAAGCAATTCCCTCTACAAGTGGGCTTCAGTACCAATCTAGAAGTAGTAGTAGTGACATCTCTTCACCTGGCCCATCTGGGATTGCTACTTCAACACCTCCAGGAGTTGCAGAACGTATGTCGGACACAGTACGGAGAGAAATTTTAGCCACTCCACCGGAATTTTTCCAGGAGTCTCCGTGGAAGGCATACTTTAAGTTTCCACAACTTACCACCAAAGAAAAACAAAAAACTCCAACAATACCAAAGGCAGCAAATAGTGAAGACTATATCAGATATTTAGAGATTAAAGAAAGGAAAAAAAGGCTTACCGAAGAGAAAAAGGAGCAGCGTAAGAAGGAAAGGGAGGCAAAAATGCTTGAAAAAAAAAGAGGAAGCAAAGGAAAAGGAAAAGGTAAAGGCAAAAGCACTGCCAAAAAACCAAGGCTAGATGAAGATAATAGTGAGTGATTTGAGTTGGTTTTGGAGGAATTGAAGGAAGTGATGATAGTGAGAGTGAAGTGAATAAATGTGGTACCTGCAAAGGGAAGGATGGGGCAAATTCTCTTTGGGTGGGATGCCAGACTTGTGAAAGGTGGTTCCACAAAAGATGCGTTGGCATCTCACTCAAGTTGACAAAACGGGAAATTGAAAGTCTAGATTTTATTTGCAGTCATTGTATGGATTCGTAATTGTTTAAAAACTGAGCATATCACATATTTTTATTTAGTAGTATAGCTATAGTTATAGTTTACATTTGTTTTTGAATACATGATGTGATATAGTATTTAGTTGCAACAAAAGTACAAATAAGTAATTCAGGAATTTTATAGCTTTAAGAACTGAATAACATTGAATTTATAGTAAAGTTGGTTTAATATTTATGTTAATTAATGTTGATATATTTTGTATCTTATGAAGCATAGCAAAATATTATTTTTAGAGTAGTACATAATTATATTTTTTTTTGAATACATGATGTGATATACTATTTAGTTGCAACAAAAGTACAAATAAGTAATTCAGGAATTTTATAGCTTTAAGAACTGAATAACATTGAATTTATAGTAAAGTTTGGTTTAATATTTATGTTAATTAATGTTTGACTATATTTTGTGTATCTGATGAAGCAATAGCAAAACAAATATTATTTAGTAGTACATAATTTATATTTTTTTTTGAATACGATGTGATATACTATTTAGTTGCAACAAAAGTACAAATAAGTAATTCAGGAATTTTGTAGCTTTAAGAACTTAATAACTGTGATTTTCTAGTAAAGTTGGTTTAATATTTTATATTAATTAATGGTGATATATTTTGTATCTTAGGAAGCATATCAGATATTATTATTTAGTAGTATATAATTTATATTTGTTTTTGAATACATGATGTGATATAGTATTTAGTTGCAACAAAAGTACAAATAAGTAATTCAGGAATTTTGTAGCTTTAAGAACTTAATAACTGTGAATTTCTAGTAAAGTTGGTTTAATATTTATATTAATTAATGGTGATATATTTTGTATCTTATTAAGCATATCAAATATTTTTATTATATAATTCATATTTCCTGTGATAGTATATAATTTATATTTTCTGTTATAGATGTAGTAAAATATTGTAATATTAAGTAATTACTGATGATAAATTTCCATGATTGCTTTTGTAAATTATTGTAAAATTAACTAATTTTTTATAATAATTTTTTATTTTATATTTCCTTACTGTGATTCTGTAGTCAAGTTTGTATATTATATTCAGTAATTATTTGTGATATTATTAGGCAAATCAAATATTCTTGTTTAGTACTATAATATACTCAATATTAAAATGATATTTTACTATATCTATCACAGAAAATATAAAGTAATAACTGATGGTAAATGTTTATGATTGATTTTGTAATTTTTTGTAAAATTAATTATCATTTTATATTAAATTTCAATTACATATTTCATTCTTTATCAACGGAATATTAACTAATTTCTTATATTGTTTTTTCATACATTTACATTTAGTTATTTATCATGGTAACATTAAAAATAATTTTTCGATATTAATTTGGTATATATATATATATATATATATTATATATATATATATATATATATATATATATATTTGAGAATTTAATTTTTTTTTCATAATGATATGGTGCTAAAATTATAATATAAAATTTCATCCTGCATTTTATTTCACATGGAATTCACTGTGGCCAATCGGTATGTGCTTACCCTCCACTGGG
The DNA here is from genome assembly GCF_015104395.2 of Macrobrachium nipponense. Lineage (NCBI taxonomy): Eukaryota > Metazoa > Arthropoda > Malacostraca > Decapoda > Palaemonidae > Macrobrachium > Macrobrachium nipponense. The sequence goes on along the minus strand of NC_061107.1, from coordinate 31,307,807 downwards.
TATAAGACTATAAACAAAACGTTGAAATTGGTGAAATTAGGCTATGTATTGGAAGTATATATACATAAATATTAAAGCAATTTTATCATTATTGCATTACTATGACAACTAGAATTCATGGAAACAGTTTATAATAATGGAACGGCGTATGTGTGAAGCCTCCACTAATGTGGCAACGATGATTTTGCCATTCTTAGCATGCAAACATTAAAGCATGCAAACATTAAAGGTTACATTTATTTCTGGCATACGATTATTTAAGAAATTCAAAATACTAATAAAGACTGAAATCAATGAAAAGTGCTAGCAAAAACAAAAAAGCAAAAAAAAAAAAAAAACGTAGTCGTTCCTCTATGCACTTTTCCGTATTCGTTCCTCTATGGTTTTCGGCAGCAGCCAGATGTACGAAAACGTTAGAAACATTTGATTTTAATCTACGTTAGAAATATCTGTAATTTTTCGGGGTAATTTGGTTGCAAAAAAAGGGATAATATACATGAATTAAATCAAAATTTTTAAATAACAATGTAAATTTAAACTAAATAACGAGTAAAGTAAACAGTTTAGGGAATAAAACTTTGCAGTTTCGTCGTCTGTCGTAGTCTGTCGTCGTCTGCTGTTTGTAATTGTGTTTATGGCGCGCGCGCTTAGAAACCAGGAACAGCAACGGGTTTAAAGTGCAATGTGGAGAGAACTGAGACCAAAATGTGTATAATAACAATCAAATAAGCACTGTGGAGTTTCAGTTGTGATGGCAGTAAGGATAAAAAACCGCCGATTACAAGGTAGAATGAATTTCAGTTCCAACCATAACCCCGGGAATAACAAGTTTCATACTTTCACTAATATAGGCAACAAAATGTTGTTTTATTGTGCTGATTACAACTGCAATCTTGAGTAAGATCAATAAACGTTACATACATACGCTAACATTGTTCAAATGAGTGCTGGGAAGGCTGGGGAAAGATGGTGTCCGTCACTGATGAGAACCGTCCATGAAAACGTACCGCGCCATATTGGATTTCAAAACTGCCTTGAAAACATATTTTACGAAGAGCTCACATGCTTATTTTAGTTCGTATGGGGCTTTCATATATCACAATATGTTGACGAAACTTCAGTCTTTTAAATGGTATGCTTAGAGTTGCAATTGTATTCATGTTTCACCAATTAAATATCGAGTGAATAAGACCCGTCTACCGTGATGAGGGTTGGCCTGTACTGATGTTTCCCCCTACCAACCGACATAGCGTAAGATTATCGCAAGTCTAACATTACCTCATAGGGCGCCTTATCATACAAGGCAACAGCCCTAAAATATACGTACATATTACAGCAATTTTATCATTACTGCATTACTATGACAACTAGAAATTCATCGAAACAGTTTGTAAATGCATCGGCGTATGTGTGACGCTCCACTAGATTGGCAAACGATGAGTCATTTTTCTCACGTCGTCTGCTCGTAAGTATACATCCGAAAACATTTGTAATTTTGGGGGTTAATTTGGTTGCAAAAAAGGGATAATAGACATGAATAAATAAACATTTTGAAGTACAGTTAAACTAAATATTGAGTAAAGTAAACAATTAAGGGAATAAAGCTTTGCATCTCATACAGTGTTGTCGTCAGCTGCTCGTAACTGTGTTTGCGGAGTGAATGCTTAGGAACCAGGAACCACAGCGTGGTTCAAGTGCACTGTGGAGTGAATTAAGACCAAAATGTGTATAATAACAATCAAATAAGCACTGTGGAGTTTCAGTTGTGATGGCAGTAAGGATAAAAACCACCGATTACAAGGTAAGAATGAATTCAGTTCCAACCATAACCTCGAGAATAACAAGTTTCATACTTTCACTAATATAGGCAACAAAATGTTGTTTTATGTGCTGATTACAACTGCAAATCTTGAGTAAGATCAATAAACGTTACATATACGCTAACATTATTTCAAATGAGCGCTGGGAAGGCTGGGGAAAGATGGTGCAGTCACTGATCAAAACCTTTCATGCAAAACGTAGCCGCCATATTGGATTTCAAAACTGCCTTGAAAACATATTTTACAAAGAGCTCACATGCTTATTTAAGTTCGTATGGGGCTTTCATATAGTCTCACATTATGTTGACGAAACTTCAGTCTTTTAAATGGTATGCTTAGAGTTGCAATTGTATTCTTGTTTCACCAATTAAATATCGAGTGAATAAGACCCGTCCACCGTGATGAGGGTTGGCCTTCCGTGATGTTTAACCCTAGGTAGGCTAGCCATATTGCTGTACAACAGAGCCTACCAATTGTGAGGCTTCAAATCCATCAGTAACTAAATGTCGAGACGACGGCAAAAACAAAAAAAACAAAAAAACAAAAAAAAAAAAAAAAAAAAACCGCAAGCCCTCATGATTATAAACCTATTCTGGTTGCAAGGAAGCCTAAAATTTCAATTATATTTCCTATAAAATGCCAGAGGTTTAGCCTACCCTCTCCCCTTGCACAGAAGCGCTGTGGACATGAGGTGACGCCAACCGGCTTCGACTACCAAGAATTAACTTCAAGTTGTTTGGTTGTACTTTCCTCGCGCTTATTTTCTTATATGCCTACTTACTAATGTAACAACAGTCTTTGAGCTTTGTACTTACAGATAACTTGCGTTTCATGGACATTTTCAACAGTGAAGCTTCTTCTCAAAGACGTATCGTGAAGGACAAACTAAACAGGTTGATGGCGTCGCTAAGACTGAGAGTGCAACTTGCTTCAGGGTACCCAGATATCTCAGTTTACATTATCGTACCAAAGTTGTCTAAATTATCGTTTTTGTAAAAATATTAGCGTACAGTTTTGATTACTCAATATCGTTGTTTTTCACCAATAACATTGTATTTGCATTACTAATAATGAAAGGATAATGCACCTGAACCAAGGTAACGCACAGGAAACCCACTGAAGATGAACTTTAAGAAATATAAGCAAACAGAGGTATTAGTGATACAAACAAAAACAATGAAATTGTGAGTGACATACAAGTTGAGCCTGAATGCTTGATAGCCCAAACACAAACATTACATTTAGTGTAAATATATGGAAAGGCTATGCTATGAAAAAAAAAAAAAAACTTACAAAACCAAAACCAGCTTTAAAGCTGATAAATTTAATGTTGAAAGCAAAGAGAAACTATGATGAACAAGCCAGGAGTTAAGGGACCGTCCGCTATGATGTCTATTTTGTTATTTTTTACGCAAAATAGATAATTTTCTTATACGTATGTTTTAGATATATATAATACCTTCATCATATAAAAATTTCAAGTCATTGAGCAAAAACTTTTAGTTTTATTTGCAAAAATTATGATTTAAAAAAAAAATAGGTAGAGATTTCTCCGCTAATTATGACATCATGTGTATTGAAAATCATACATAAACACTTCTTTATATACGGAACAATTCTGTGTGACAGAATTTTGATTTTTTTTATGAATTTTTTTTAGTACACTCAAAAAATTCTAAAAAAAAGAAAGAAAGAAATCAAAATTCTATCACACAGAATTATGGGATTTTTATTCCTCTTTCCAATGATATCTTTCTCTCTAAAATTGGATAATAAATAACCGAGTAATGGTTACCGACATGCGCATAAGTATGTTTTTGAGTTATGAGCTCCCAAAGATTTGCTATGTAAATTTCGCTTTTTTCTTATAAAAGTCAAAACAACATTATTATAATTACTTTATTTGTACTTTTATTGTTGATTTCTACATCAAGGATCCTGGACCTACCCCTAAAAGTGGTATTGATACCCTCAGCGTGACACCAGACAATGATGTTGACGGCGAGACATGAGACAATTAGGGCGCTGATAACAATGAATTTTCGTGTTTTTCTTTCAGCACACTCCTGGCCTTCGCTAATTTTGCTAGCCTTAGTTGCTGAGTAGCCTTCTTGATCTTAGGTAACTTCGGCATTGCTATAAGTTCACTAAGAAGTTATAAAAACAACGTAAATAGCTAGTGACCAAACGCAAGTGACGACTGTGGCGTAACTGAGTCATTCTCTGAGTCTCGTTGTTTAAGATTAAGCTGATCTTGTGCCAGCACGGGCTCTTGCTCGTAGAGCAGCCCGTATAAATAGACACCGATCTGTGTCTCACAGCTCTCGCCTATAAATAGACGCTCTGACCAGCGCTCAACTCAAACTACCTTTTCATTGCTATAAGATGTATGAGAATCTCGAAAAAAAATCTGAAAAAATCCCTGTATATATGCAAAAATAAACACGCAAAAACGATTCTGTCAAACTCAGTCATACAGACGACGCAGTTACGATGACCGTCATCATTTAAAAAATCGCTATATCCTTCATTATTTGTAAAAATAATTGGCTGAAACTTCTGGAAAGCATGCACGGCATGTTTCTGCATAGATACAAGTAATAACTCGATTTTTTATTTTTTCAAATTGACATGTCATCCGCCATAGCGGACGGTCGGTCCCCCTTAAGTGCAATTTGAGGAATATCTTGATAAGTGGCGATCGAGACATGCATAAATCATTTAAATGCGGCATCTGCTATTCTGGGTGACATACCTCAAACACAACCGTTCCAATGAGTCATTGCTAAGGACTAGAAGGAGGGTCTCAGTGTCGATGATGAGTAGCGATGTAACCAAGAAGTAAGTCAGTTGATTGATCCAGTCGAGAGCTGTCTGTAGGCTTTAGTTCTCTTATGCGGTCATAACAAAAGATCGGTAATTCTACAGAATAGTTCCGCACGGACTGCAAGGAACGTAACCGCGCCTACGCCATCCACTATAGAAAAGCCCATGAAAGTTTTTGAGACATGTGAATGATAAACATGATGATGATGATTTTGCTTATACTGATATGGTTTTGATGAAATTGAGTTCAGGATATTGGGTTTGTTTGCTTTATATAGTCTGTGTAAATCTTGAAAGATAAAAGAAAAATAATTTATCTGAAAATTTTTAGATTGTATCTTTCGAAATTTACATCGAAATTGAAAAAGCGAAGAAAAATATCTTCATTTTAATTTCTGGAATATCGACCGTAGCGCTTTGTAAGACGCAAGTGTGCATCAAAGTCTCGTCAGTTGTACCTCTAAATATGTAGATCCTTTCATTTATTTATTTTTTTTATTTTTTTTTTTTTGGGGGGGGGGCCGTGTGTGGGGGACCGGAGTTTATGAAAGGATCTATTTAGAGGTATGATAATACTAGACATTCACCCACACCTAAACCCACACACACACATATATGTATATATATACTATATATATATATATATATGACTAAATAAACTGGTACAGACAAGTTGCAGAGGTATGAAGGTATCCTCGGCTGGCCATGGCGGCACTGCCTTAGCATGTCTATGCTCGGTTTTTTTTTTCATCTGTCCACCCGCCTATGATGTTTTTGTATGGTAACACTGGGTCCCGGGCTTTAGATTGTTACATTCAGCTTGCATTCAGCGATTATAATAATATCCTATTTCGAATATTAACGGTGTAATTCGCATACAGTAAATTATTAAAACACTTTTCAGTTACAAATGTACACCCAGATATCCTTTTATTTACCTAAAACTTACACATAGGGTAACTATCTAAAGCCCGGGACGCAGTGTTACCATACACAAAAACCACAGGCGGGTGGACAGATGGAAAAAACTGTTTTTTTTTTTATAGTAGAGGAAACTTCCTCCTAATTGGCATATTTTTGTGCTTCTACAAACTTCCCTCCGGCGACTTTCCCTGATATTCTGTGCTATGCTCGCCTTATTACTTTAATTACCCATTTCCTGGTCAGTTCCGGTCCCTGTTTTGAAATGAAAATCTTGGGTGGACTTGATGAATACCAACACGGTTTCCAACCTCTCCGTAGTGCGGGACATGTTTGTGCCTTCGTTTTAGACTGTGTTAATCAACATAGACGTTTCTTTGTAAACCATACTAATACTGAAATCAAAATGCCACGGACTTTATATGGCGATTTTTTCTTTTTTTCTTTTTTACTTGCCATAAACTTCTTCTCTCCGCTTATAACGTAAACGCAACCCGCCTTTTGCCAGACTCGTGGATTTTTAATATGATTTTAACGGTTCTAAAGTTTCCCGACATCCCCTTTTTTTCTACCTATTTTGAAACTGACATTTTAGACCTTCATAACTATTCCTCCTTTATCCGATATCTGACTCCCTGTCCAAGTTTTTCTTCAATCGATACACCCACGTGCATCAACAATTTCAGTGTTCACACGCATGGCTGAATGCTTCTAGGATTGATCGTAGTTCGGAAACTTGACTAATGGTAGCCATCTTGAACAACAGACACTCTGCACGAGTTCCATACCTCTTGATTTTATTTATTTATTTATTTATTTACTTTTAAATCCTGAGAAATGTAACTCATTTTTTAATAACATTG